>NW_026605894.1:0-21091 GCF_945859685.1 Eupeodes corollae
ACTTCAAAATAGATACTTGACATGTACTAGAAAAAGATACTCCTAATCAAGATCTATCATTATAGATATAGATGAGTCATTTTGGAGCATCCTGAAGGATTTTTGATGTTCTAGACGAAAATCAAATCACACCCAAAACCATCACCTGATCCTTCCCAACCCCCAAAATCGATCAAGACTTCAAAATAGATACTTGACATGTACTAGAAAAAGATACTCCTAATCAAGATCTATCATTATAGATATAGATGAGTCATTTTGGAGCATCCTGAAGGATTTTTGATGTTCTAGACGAAAATCAAATCACACCCAAAACCATCACCTGATCCTTCCCAACCCCCAAAATCGATCAAGACTTCAAAATAGATACTTGACATGTACTAGAAAAAGATACTCCTAATCAAGATCTATCATTATAGATATAGATGAGTCATTTTGGAGCATCCTGAAGGATTTTTGATGTTCTAGACGAAAATCAAATCACACCCAAAACCATCACCTGATCCTTCCCAACCCCCAAAATCGATCAAGACTTCAAAATAGATACTTGACATGTACTAGAAAAAGATACTCCTAATCAAGATCTATCATTATAGATATAGATGAGTCATTTTGGAGCATCCTGAAGGATTTTTGATGCTCTAGACGAAAATCAAATCACACCCAAAACCATCACCTGATCCTTCCCAACCCCCAAAATCGATCGAGACTTCAAAATAGATACTTGACATGTACTAGAAAAAGATACTCCTAATCAAGATCTATCATTATAGATATAGATGAGTCATTTTGGAGCATCCTGAAGGATTTTTGATGTTCTAGACGAAAATCAAATCACACCCAAAACCATCACCTGATCCTTCCCAACCCCCAAAATCGATCAAGACTTCAAAATAGATACTTGACATGTACTAGAAAAAGATACTCCTAATCAAGATCTATCATTATAGATATAGATGAGTCATTTTGGAGCATCCTGAAGGATTTTTGATGTTCTAGACGAAAATCAAATCACACCCAAAACCATCACCTGATCCTTCCCAACCCCCAAAATCGATCAAGACTTCAAAATAGATACTTGACATGTACTAGAAAAAGATACTCCTAATCAAGATCTATCATTATAGATATAGATGAGTCATTTTGGAGCATCCTGAAGGATTTTTGATGTTCTAGACGAAAATCAAATCACACCCAAAACCATCACCTGATCCTTCCCAACCCCCAAAATCGATCAAGACTTCAAAATAGATACTTGACATGTACTAGAAAAAGATACTCCTAATCAAGATCTATCATTATAGATATAGATGAGTCATTTTGGAGCATCCTGAAGGATTTTTGATGTTCTAGACGAAAATCAAATCACACCCAAAACCATCACCTGATCCTTCCCAACCCCCAAAATCGATCAAGACTTCAAAATAGATACTTGACATGTATAAGAAAAAGATACTCCTAATCAAGATCTATCATTATAGATATAGATGAGTCATTTTGGAGCATCCTGAAGGATTTTTGATGTTCTAGACGAAAATCAAATCACACCCAAAACCATCACCTGATCCTTCCCAACCCCCAAAATCGATCAAGACTTCAAAATAGATACTTGACATGTACTAGAAAAAGATACTCCTAATCAAGATCTATCATTATAGATATAGATGAGTCATTTTGGAGCATCCTGAAGGATTTTTGATGTTCTAGACGAAAATCAAATCACACCCAAAACCATCACCTGATCCTTCCCAACCCCCAAAATCGATCAAGACTTCAAAATAGATAGTTGACATGTACTAGAAAAAGATACTCCTAATCAAGATCTATCATTATAGATATAGATGAGTCATTTTGGAGCATCCTGAAGGATTTTTGATGTTCTAGACGAAAATCAAATCACACCCAAAACCATCACCTGATCCTTCCCAACCCCCAAAATCGATCAAGACTTCAAAATAGATACTTGACATGTACTAGAAAAAGATACTCCTAATCAGGATCTATCATTATAGATATAGATGAGTCATTTTGGAGCATCCTGAAGGATTTTTGATGTTCTAGACGAAAATCAAATCACACCCAAAACCATCTCCTGATCCTTCCCAACCCCCAAAATCGATCAAGACTTCAAAATAGATACTTGACATGTACTAGAAAAAGATACTCCTAATCAAGATCTATCATTATAGATATAGATGAGTCATTTTGGAGCATCCTGAAGGATTTTTGATGTTCTAGACGAAAATCAAATCACACCCAAAACCATCACCTGATCCTTCCCAACCCCCAAAATCGATCAAGACTTCAAAATAGATACTTGACATGTGCTAGAAAAAGATACTCCTAATCAAGATCTATCATTATAGATATAGATGAGTCATTTTGGAGCATCCTGAAGGATTTTTGATGTTCTAGACGAAAATCAAATCACACCCAAAACCATCACCTGATCCTTCCCAACCCCCAAAATCGATCAAGACTTCAAAATAGATACTTGACATGTACTAGAAAAAGATACTCCTAATCAAGATCTATCATTATAGATATAGATGAGTCATTTTGGAGCATCCTGAAGGATTTTTGATGTTCTAGACGAAAATCAAATCACACCCAAAACCATCACCTGATCCTTCCCAACCCCCAAAATCGATCAAGACTTCAAAATAGATACTTGACATGTACTAGAAAAAGATACTCCTAATCAAGATCTATCATTATAGATATAGATGAGTCATTTTGGAGCATCCTGAAGGATTTTTGATGTTCTAGACGAAAATCAAATCACACCCAAAACCATCACCTGATCCTTCCCAACCCCCAAAATCGATCAAGACTTCAAAATAGATACTTGACATGTACTAGAAAAAGATACTCCTAATCAAGATCTATCATTATAGATATAGATGAGTCATTTTGGAGCATCCTGAAGGATTTTTGATGTTCTAGACGAAAATCAAATCACACCCAAAACCATCACCTGTTCCTTCCCACCCCCAAAATCGATCAAGACTTCAAAATAGATACTTGACATGTACTAGAAAAAGATACTCCTAATCAAGATCTATTATTATAGATATAGATGAGTCATTTTGGAGCATCCTGAAGGATTTTTGATGTTCTAGACGAAAATCAAATCACACCCAAAACCATCACCTGATCCTTCCCAACCCCCAAAATCGATCAAGACTTCAAAATAGATACTTGACATGTACTAGAAAAAGATACTCCTAATCAAGATCTATCATTATAGATATAGATGAGTCATTTTGGAGCATCCTGAAGGATTTTTGATGTTCTAGACGAAAATCAAATCACACCCAAAACCATCACCTGATCCTTCCCAACCCCCAAAATCGATCAAGACTTCAAAATAGATACTTGACATGTACAAGAAAAAGATACTCCTAATCAAGATCTATCATTATAGATATAGATGAGTCATTTTGGAGCATCCTGAAGGATTTTTGATGTTCTAGACGAAAATCAAATCACACCCAAAACCATCACCTGATCCTTCCCAACCCCCAAAATCGATCAAGACTTCAAAATAGATACTTGACATGTACTAGAAAAAGATACTCCTAATCAAGATCTATCATTATAGATATAGATGAGTCATTTTGGAGCATCCTGAAGGATTTTTGATGTTCTAGACGAAAATCAAATCACACCCAAAACCATCACCTGATCCTTCCCAACCCCCAAAATCGATCAAGACTTCAAAATAGATACTTGACATGTACTAGAAAAAGATACTCCTAATCAAGATCTATCATTATAGATATAGATGAGTCATTTTGGAGCATCCTGAAGGATTTTTGATGTTCTAGACGAAAATCAAATCACACCCAAAACCATCACCTGATCCTTCCCAACCCCCAAAATCGATCAAGACTTCAAAATAGATACTTGACATGTACTAGAAAAAGATACTCCTAATCAAGATCTATCATTATAGATATAGATGAGTCATTTTGGAGCATCCTGAAGGATTTTTGATGTTCTAGACGAAAATCAAATCACACCCAAAACCATCACCTGATCCTTCCCAACCCCCAAAATCGATCAAGACTTCAAAATAGATACTTGACATGTACTAGAAAAAGATACTCCTAATCAAGATCTATCATTATAGATATAGATGAGTCATTTTGGAGCATCCTGAAGGATTTTTGATGTTCTAGACGAAAATCAAATCACACCCAAAACCATCTCCTGATCCTTCCCAACCCCCAAAATCGATCAAGACTTCAAAATAGATACTTGACATGTACTAGAAAAAGATACTCCTAATCAAGATCTATCATTATAGATATAGATGAGTCATTTTGGAGCATCCTGAAGGATTTTTGATGTTCTAGACGAAAATCAAATCACACCCAAAACCATCACCTGATCCTTCCCAACCCCCAAAATCGATCAAGACTTCAAAATAGATACTTGACATGTGCTAGAAAAAGATACTCCTAATCAAGATCTATCATTATAGATATAGATGAGTCATTTTGGAGCATCCTGAAGGATTTTTGATGTTCTAGACGAAAATCAAATCACACCCAAAACCATCACCTGATCCTTCCCAACCCCCAAAATCGATCAAGACTTCAAAATAGATACTTGACATGTACTAGAAAAAGATACTCCTAATCAAGATCTATCATTATAGATATAGATGAGTCATTTTGGAGCATCCTGAAGGATTTTTGATGTTCTAGACGAAAATCAAATCACACCCAAAACCATCACCTGATCCTTCCCAACCCCCAAAATCGATCAAGACTTCAAAATAGATACTTGACATGTACTAGAAAAAGATACTCCTAATCAAGATCTATCATTATAGATATAGATGAGTCATTTTGGAGCATCCTGAAGGATTTTTGATGTTCTAGACGAAAATCAAATCACACCCAAAACCATCACCTGATCCTTCCCAACCCCCAAAATCGATCAAGACTTCAAAATAGATACTTGACATGTACTAGAAAAAGATACTCCTAATCAAGATCTATCATTATAGATATAGATGAGTCATTTTGGAGCATCCTGAAGGATTTTTGATGTTCTAGACGAAAATCAAATCACACCCAAAACCATCACCTGTTCCTTCCCACCCCCAAAATCGATCAAGACTTCAAAATAGATACTTGACATGTACTAGAAAAAGATACTCCTAATCAAGATCTATCATTATAGATATAGATGAGTCATTTTGGAGCATCCTGAAGGATTTTTGATGTTCTAGACGAAAATCAAATCACACCCAAAACCATCACCTGATCCTTCCCAACCCCCAAAATCGATCAAGACTTCAAAATAGATACTTGACATGTACTAGAAAAAGATACTCCTTATCAAGATCTATCATTATAGATATAGATGAGTCATTTTGGAGCATCCTGAAGGATTTTTGATGTTCTAGACGAAAATCAAATCACACCCAAAACCATCACCTGATCCTTCCCAACCCCCAAAATCGATCAAGACTTCAAAATAGATACTTGACATGTACTAGAAAAAGATACTCCTAATCAAGATCTATCATTATAGATATAGATGAGTCATTTTGGAGCATCCTGAAGGATTTTTGATGTTCTAGACGAAAATCAAATCACACCCAAAACCATCACCTGATCCTTCCCAACCCCCAAAATCGATCAAGACTTCAAAATAGATACTTGACATGTACTAGAAAAAGATACTCCTAATCAAGATCTATCATTATAGATATAGATGAGTCATTTTGGAGCATCCTGAAGGATTTTTGATGTTCTAGACGAAAATCAAATCACACCCAAAACCATCACCTGATCCTTCCCAACCCCCAAAATCGATCAAGACTTCAAAATAGATACTTGACATGTACTAGAAAAAGATACTCCTAATCAAGATCTATCATTATAGATATAGATGAGTCATTTTGGAGCATCCTGAAGGATTTTTGATGTTCTAGACGAAAATCAAATCACACCCAAAACCATCACCTGATCCTTCCCAACCCCCAAAATCGATCAAGACTTCAAAATAGATACTTGACATGTACTAGAAAAAGATACTCCTAATCAAGATCTATCATTATAGATATAGATGAGTCATTTTGGAGCATCCTGAAGGATTTTTGATGTTCTAGACGAAAATCAAATCACACCCAAA
Source organism: Eupeodes corollae (assembly GCF_945859685.1). Taxonomy (NCBI): domain Eukaryota; kingdom Metazoa; phylum Arthropoda; class Insecta; order Diptera; family Syrphidae; genus Eupeodes; species Eupeodes corollae. The sequence continues at coordinate 6,154 of NW_026605894.1, forward strand.
ACCATCACCTGATCCTTCCCAACCCCCAAAATCGATCAAGACTTCAAAATAGATACTTGACATGTACTAGAAAAAGATACTCCTAATCAAGATCTATCATTATAGATATAGATGAGTCATTTTGGAGCATCCTGAAGGATTTTTGATGTTCTAGACGAAAATCAAATCACACCCAAAACCATCACCTGATCCTTCCCAACCCCCAAAATCGATCAAGACTTCAAAATAGATACTTGACATGTACTAGAAAAAGATACTCCTAATCAAGATCTATCATTATAGATATAGATGAGTCATTTTGGAGCATCCTGAAGGATTTTTGATGTTCTAGACGAAAATCAAATCACACCCAAAACCATCACCTGATCCTTCCCAACCCCCAAAATCGATCAAGACTTCAAAATAGATACTTGACATGTACTAGAAAAAGATACTCCTAATCAAGATCTGTCATTATAGATATAGATGAGTCATTTTGGAGCATCCTGAAGGATTTTTGATGTTCTAGACGAAAATCAAATCACACCCAAAACCATCACCTGATCCTTCCCAACCCCCAAAATCGATCAAGACTTCAAAATAGATACTTGACATGTACTAGAAAAAGATACTCCTAATCAAGATCTATCATTATAGATATAGATGAGTCATTTTGGAGCATCCTGAAGGATTTTTGATGTTCTAGACGAAAATCAAATCACACCCAAAACCATCACCTGATCCTTCCCAACCCCCAAAATCGATCAAGACTTCAAAATAGATACTTGACATGTACTAGAAAAAGATACTCCTAATCAAGATCTATCATTATAGATATAGATGAGTCATTTTGGAGCATCCTGAAGGATTTTTGATGTTCTAGACGAAAATCAAATCACACCCAAAACCATCACCTGATCCTTCCCAACCCCCAAAATCGATCAAGACTTCAAAATAGATACTTGACATGTACTAGAAAAAGATACTCCTAATCAAGATCTATCATTATAGATATAGATGAGTCATTTTGGAGCATCCTGAAGGATTTTTGATGTTCTAGACGAAAATCAAACCACACCCAAAACCATCACCTGATCCTTCCCAACCCCCAAAATCGATCAAGACTTCAAAATAGATACTTGACATGTACTAGAAAAAGATACTCCTAATCAAGATCTATCATTATAGATATAGATGAGTCATTTTGGAGCATCCTGAAGGATTTTTGATGTTCTAGACGAAAATCAAATCACACCCAAAACCATCACCTGATCCTTCCCAACCCCCAAAATCGATCAAGACTTCAAAATAGATACTTGACATGTACTAGAAAAAGATACTCCTAATCAAGATCTATCATTATAGATATAGATGAGTCATTTTGGAGCATCCTGAAGGATTTTTGATGTTCTAGACGAAAATCAAATCACACCCAAAACCATCACCTGATCCTTCCCAACCCCCAAAATCGATCAAGACTTCAAAATAGATACTTGACATGTACTAGAAAAAGATACTCCTTGTCAAGATCTATCATTATAGATATAGATGAGTCATTTTGGAGCATCCTGAAGGATTTTTGATGTTCTAGACGAAAATCAAATCACACCCAAAACCATCACCTGATCCTTCCCAACCCCCAAAATCGATCAAGACTTCAAAATAGATACTTGACATGTGCTAAAAAAAGATACTCCTAATCAAGATCTATCATTATAGATATAGATGAGTCATTTTGGAGCATCCTGAAGGATTTTTGATGTTCTAGACGAAAATCAAATCACACCCAAAACCATCACCTGATCCTTCCCAACCCCCAAAATCGATCAAGACTTCAAAATAGATACTTGACATGTACTAGAAAAAGATACTCCTAATCAAGATCTATCATTATAGATATAGATGAGTCATTTTGGAGCATCCTGAAGGATTTTTGATGTTCTAGACGAAAATCAAATCACACCCAAAACCATCACCTGATCCTTCCCAACCCCCAAAATCGATCAAGACTTCAAAATAGATACTTGACATGTACTAGAAAAAGATACTCCTAATCAAGATCTATCATTATAGATATAGATGAGTCATTTTGGAGCATCCTGAAGGATTTTTGATGTTCTAGACGAAAATCAAATCACACCCAAAACCATCACCTGATCCTTCCCAACCCCCAAAATCGATCAAGACTTCAAAATAGATACTTGACATGTACTAGAAAAAGATACTCCTAATCAAGATCTATCATTATAGATATAGATGAGTCATTTTGGAGCATCCTGAAGGATTTTTGATGTTCTAGACGAAAATCAAATCACACCCAAAACCATCACCTGATCCTTCCCAACCCCCAAAATCGATCAAGACTTCAAAATAGATACTTGACATGTGCTAGAAAAAGATACTCCTAATCAAGATCTATCATTATAGATATAGATGAGTCATTTTGGAGCATCCTGAAGGATTTTTGATGTTCTAGACGAAAATCAAATCACACCCAAAACCATCACCTGATCCTTCCCAACCCCCAAAATCGATCAAGACTTCAAAATAGATACTTGACATGTACTAGAAAAAGATACTCCTAATCAAGATCTATCATTATAGATATAGATGAGTCATTTTGGAGCATCCTGAAGGATTTTTGATGTTCTAGACGAAAATCAAATCACACCCAAAACCATCACCTGATCCTTCCCAACCCCCAAAATCGATCAAGGCTTCAAAATAGATACTTGACATGTACTAGAAAAAGATATTCCTAATCAAGATCTATCATTATAGATATAGATGAGTCATTTTGGAGCATCCTGAAGGATTTTTGATGTTCTAGACGAAAATCAAATCACACCCAAAACCATCACCTGATCCTTCCCAACCCCCAAAATCGATCAAGACTTCAAAATAGATACTTGACATGTACTAGAAAAAGATACTCCTAATCAAGATCTATCATTATAGATATAGATGAGTCATTTTGGAGCATCCTGAAGGATTTTTGATGTTCTAGACGAAAATCAAATCACACCCAAAACCATCACCTGATCTTTCCCAACGCCCAAAATCGATCAAGACTTCAAAATAGATACTTGACATGTACTAGAAAAAGATACTCCTAATCAAGATCTATCATTATAGATATAGATGAGTCATTTTGGAGCATCCTGAAGGATTTTTGATGTTCTAGACGAAAATCAAATCACACCCAAAACCATTACCTGATCCTTCCCAACCCCCAAAATCGATCAAGACTTCAAAATAGATACTTGACATGTACTAGAAAAAGATACTCCTAATCAAGATCTATCATTATAGATATAGATGAGTCATTTTGGAGCATCCTGAAGGATTTTTGATGTTCTAGACGAAAATCAAATCACACCCAAAACCATCACCTGATCCTTCCCAACCCCCAAAATTGTTCAAGACTTCAAAATATATACTTGACATGTACTAGAAAAAGATACTCCTAATAAAGATCTATCATTATAGATATAGATGAGTCATTTTGGAGCATCCTGAAGGATTTTTGATGTTCTAGACGAAAATCAAATCACACCCAAAACCATCACCTGATCCTTCCCAACCCCCAAAATCGATCAAGACTTCAAAATAGATACTTGACATGTACTAGAAAAAGATACTGCTAATCAAGATCTATCATTATAGATATAGATGAGTCATTTTGGAGCATCCTGAAGGATTTTTGATGTTCTAGACGAAAATCAAATCACACCCAAAACCATCACCTGATCCTTCCCAACCCCCAAAATCGATCAAGACTTCAAAATAGATACTTGACATGTACTAGAAAAAGATACTCCTAATCAAGATCTATCATTATAGATATAGATGAGTCATTTTGGAGCATCCTGAAGGATTTTTGATGTTCTAGACGAAAATCAAATCACACCCAAAACCATCACCTGATCCTTCCCAACCCCCAAAATCGATCAAGACTTCAAAATAGATACTTGACATGTACTAGAAAAAGATACTCCTAATCAAGATCTATCATTATAGATATAGATGAGTCATTTTGGAGCATCCTGAAGGATTTTTGATGTTCTAGACGAAAATCAAATCACACCCAAAACCATCACCTGATCCTTCCCAACCCCCAAAATCGATCAAGACTTCAAAATAGATACTTGACATGTACTAGAAAAAGATACTCCTAATCAAGATCTATCATTATAGATATAGATGAGTCATTTTGGAGCATCCTGAAGGATTTTTGATGTTCTAGACGAAAATCAAATCACACCCAAAACCATCACCTGATCCTTCCCAACCCCCAAAATCGATCAAGACTTCAAAATAGATACTTGACATGTACTAGAAAAAGATACTCCTAATCAAGATCTATCATTATAGATATAGATGAGTCATTTTGGAGCATCCTGAAGGATTTTTGATGTTCTAGACGAAAATCAAATCACACCCAAAACCATCACCTGATCCTTCCCAACCCCCAAAATCGATCAAGACTTCAAAATAGATACTTGACATGTACTAGAAAAAGATACTCCTAATCAAGATCTATCATTATAGATATAGATGAGTCATTTTGGAGCATCCTGAAGGATTTTTGATGTTCTAGACGAAAATCAAATCACACCCAAAACCATCACCTGATCCTTCCCAACCCCCAAAATCGATCAAGACTTCAAAATAGATACTTGACATGTACTAGAAAAAGATACTCCTAATCAAGATCTATCATTATAGATATAGATGAGTCATTTTGGAGCATCCTGAAGGATTTTTGATGTTCTAGACGAAAATCAAATCACACCCAAAACCATCACCTGATCCTCTCCAACCCCCAAAATCGATCAAGACTTTAAAATAGATACTTGACATGTACTAGAAAAAGATACTCCTAATCAAGATCTATCATTATAGATATAGATGAGTCATTTTGGAGCATCCTGAAGGATTTTTGATGTTCTAGACGAAAATCAAATCACACCCAAAACCATCACCTGATCCTTCCCAACCCCCAAAATCGATCAAGACTTCAAAATAGATACTTGACATGTACTAGAAAAAGATACTCCTAATCAAGATCTATCATTATAGATATAGATGAGTCATTTTGGAGCATCCTGAAGGATTTTTGATGTTCTAGACGAAAATCAAATCACACCCAAAACCATCACCTGATCCTTCCCAACCCCCAAAATCGATCAAGACTTCAAAATAGATACTTGACATGTACTAGAAAAAGATACTCCTAATCAAGATCTATCATTATAGATATAGATGAGTCATTTTGGAGCATCCTGAAGGACTTTTGATGTTCTAGACGAAAATCAAATCACACCCAAAACCATCACCTGATCCTTCCCAACCCCCAAAATCGATCAAGACTTCAAAATAGATACTTGACATGTACTAGAAAAAGATACTCCTAATCAAGATCTATCATTATAGATATAGATGAGTCATTTTGGAGCATCCTGAAGGATTTTTGATGTTCTAGACGAAAATCAAATCACACCCAAAACCATCACCTGATCCTTCCCAACCCCCAAAATCGATCAAGACTTCAAAATAGATACTTGACATGTACTAGAAAAAGATACTCCTAATCAAGATCTATCATTATAGATATAGATGAGTCATTTTGGAGCATCCTGAAGGATTTTTGATGTTCTAGACAAAAATCAAATCACACCCAAAACCATCACCTGATCCTTCCCAACCCCCAAAATCGATCAAGACTTCAAAATAGATACTTGACATGTACTAGAAAAAGATACTCCTAATCAAGATCTATCATTATAGATATAGATGAGTCATTTTGGAGCATCCTGAAGGATTTTTGATGTTCTAGACGAAAATCAAATCACACCCAAAACCATCACCTGATCCTTCCCAACCCCCAAAATCGATCAAGACTTCAAAATAGATACTTGACATGTACTAGAAAAAGATACTCCTAATCAAGATCTATCATTATAGATATAGATGAGTCATTTTGGAGCATCCTGAAGGATTTTTGATGTTCTAGACGAAAATCAAATCACACCCAAAACCATCACCTGATCCTTCCCAACCCCCAAAATCGATCAAGACTTCAAAATAGATACTTGACATGTACTAGAAAAAGATACTCCTAATCAAGATCTATCATTATAGATATAGATGAGTCATTTTGGAGCATCCTGAAGGATTTTTGATGTTCTAGACGAAAATCAAATCACACCCAAAACCATCACCTGATCCTTCCCAACCCCCAAAATCGATCAAGACTTCAAAATAGATACTTGACATGTACTAGAAAAAGATACTCCTAATCAAGATCTATCATTATAGATATAGATGAGTCATTTTGGAGCATCCTGAAGGATTTTTGATGTTCTAGGCGAAAATCAAATCACACCCAAAACCATCACCTGATCCTTCCCAACCCCCAAAATCGATCAAGACTTCAAAATAGATACTTGACATGTACTAGAAAAAGATACTCCTAATCAAGATCTATCATTATAGATATAGATGAGTCATTTTGGAGCATCCTGAAGGATTTTTGATGTTCTAGACGAAAATCAAATCACACCCAAAACCATCACCTGATCCTTCCCAACCCCCAAAATCGATCAAGACTTCAAAATAGATACTTGACATGTACTAGAAAAAGATACTCCTAATCAAGATCTATCATTATAGATATAGATGAGTCATTTTGGAGCATCCTGAAGGATTTTTGATGTTCTAGACGAAAATCAAATCACACCCAAAACCATCACCTGATCCTTCCCAACCCCCAAAATCGATCAAGACTTCAAAATAGATACTTGACATGTACTAGAAAAAGATACTCCTAATCAAGATCTATCATTATAGATATAGATGAGTCATTTTGGAGCATCCTGAAGGATTTTTGATGTTCTAGACGAAAATCAAATCACACCCAAAACCATCACCTGATCCTTCCCAACCCCCAAAATCGATCAAGACTTCAAAATAGATACTTGACATGTACTAGAAAAAGATACTCCTAATCAAGATCTATCATTATAGATATAGATGAGTCATTTTGGAGCATCCTGAAGGATTTTTGATGTTCTAGACGAAAATCAAATCACACCCAAAACCATCACCTGATCCTTCCCAACCCCCAAAATCGATCAAGACTTCAAAATAGATACTTGACATGTACTAGAAAAAGATACTCCTAATCAAGATCTATCATTATAGATATAGATGAGTCATTTTGGAGCATCCTGAAGGATTTTTGATGTTCTAGACGAAAATCAAATCACACCCAAAACCATCACCTGATCCTTCCCAACCCCCAAAATCGATCAAGACTTCAAAATAGATACTTGACATGTACTAGAAAAAGATACTCCTAATCAAGATCTATCATTATAGATATAGATGAGTCATTTTGGAGCATCCTGAAGGATTTTTGATGTTCTAGACGAAAATCAAATCACACCCAAAACCATCACCTGATCCTTCCCAACCCCCAAAATCGATCAAGACTTCAAAATAGATACTTGACATGTACTAGAAAAAGATACTCCTAATCAAGATCTATTATTATAGATATAGATGAGTCATTTTGGAGCATCCTGAAGGATTTTTGATGTTCTAGACGAAAATCAAATCACACCCAAAACCATCACCTGATCCTTCCCAACCCCCAAAATCGATCAAGACTTCAAAATAGATACTTGACATGTACTAGAAAAAGATACTCCTAATCAAGATCTATCATTATAGATATAGATGAGTCATTTTGGAGCATCCTGAAGGATTTTTGATGTTCTAGACGAAAATCAAATCACACCCAAAACCATCACCTGATCCTTCCCAACCCCCAAAATCGATCAAGACTTCAAAATAGATACTTGACATGTACTAGAAAAAGATACTCCTAATCAAGATCTATCATTATAGATATAGATGAGTCATTTTGGAGCATCCTGAAGGATTTTTGATGTTCTAGACGAAAATCAAATCACACCCAAAACCATCACCTGATCCTTCCCAACCCCCAAAATCGATCAAGACTTCAAAATAGATACTTGACATGTACTAGAAAAAGGTACTCCTAATCAAGATCTATCATTATAGATATAGATGAGTCATTTTGGAGCATCCTGAAGGATTTTTGATGTTCTAGACGAAAATCAAATCACACCCAAAACCATCACCTGATCCTTCCCAACCCCCAAAATCGATCAAGACTTCAAAATAGATACTTGACATGTACTAGAAAAAGATACTCCTAATCAAGATCTATCATTATAGATATAGATGAGTCATTTTGGAGCATCCTGAAGGATTTTTGATGTTCTAGACGAAAATCAAATCACACCCAAAACCATCACCTGATCCTTCCCAACCCCCAAAATCGATCAAGACTTCAAAATAGATACTTGACATGTACTAGAAAAAGATACTCCTAATCAAGATCTATCATTATAGATATAGATGAGTCATTTTGGAGCATCCTGAAGGATTTTTGATGTTCTAGACGAAAATCAAATCACACCCAAAACCATCACCTGATCCTTCCCAACCCCCAAAATCGATCAAGACTTCAAAATAGATACTTGACATGTACTAGAAAAAGATACTCCTAATCAAGATCTATCATTATAGATATAGATGAGTCATTTTGGAGCATCCTGAAGGATTTTTGATGTTCTAGACGAAAATCAAATCACACCCAAAACCATCACCTGATCCTTCCCAACCCCCAAAATCGATCAAGACTTCAAAATAGATACTTGACATGTACTAGAAAAAGATACTCCTAATCAAGATCTATCATTATAGATATAGATGAGTCATTTTGGAGCATCCTGAAGGATTTTTGATGTTCTAGACGAAAATCAAATCACACCCAAAACCATCACCTGATCCTTCCCAACCCCCAAAATCGATCAAGACTTCAAAATAGATACTTGACATGTACTAGAAAAAGATACTCCTAATCAAGATCTATCATTATAGATATAGATGAGTCATTTTGGAGCATCCCGAAGGATTTTTGATGTTCTAGACGAAAATCAAATCACACCCAAAACCATCACCTGATCCTTCCCAACCCCCAAAATCGATCAAGACTTCAAAATAGATACTTGACATGTACTAGAAAAAGATACTCCTAATCAAGATCTATCATTATAGATATAGATGAGTCATTTTGGAGCATCCTGAATGATTTTTGATGTTCTAGACGAAAATCAAATCACACCCAAAACCATCACCTGATCCTTCCCAACCCCCAAAATCGATCAAGACTTCAAAATAGATACTTGACATGTACTAGAAAAAGATACTGCTAATCAAGATCTATCATTATAGATATAGATGAGTCATTTTGGAGCATCCTGAAGGATTTTTGATGTTCTAGACGAAAATCAAATCACACCCAAAACCATCACCTGATCCTTCCCAACCCCCAAAATCGATCAAGACTTCAAAATAGATACTTGACATGTACTAGAAAAAGATACTCCTAATCAAGATCTATCATTATAGATATAGATGAGTCATTTTGGAGCATCCTGAAGGATTTTTGATGTTCTAGACGAAAATCAAATCACACCCAAAACCATCACCTGATCCTTCCCAACCCCCAAAATCGATCAAGACTTCAAAATACATACTTGACATGTACTAGAAAAAGATACTCCTAATCAAGATCTATCATTATAGATATAGATGAGTCATTTTGGAGCATCCTGAAGGATTTTTGATGTTCTAGACGAAAATCAAATCACACCCAAAACCATCACCTGATCCTTCCCAACCCCCAAAATCGATCAAGACTTCAAAATAGATACTTGACATGTACTAGAAAAAGATACTCCTAATCAAGATCTATCATTATAGATATAGATGAGTCATTTTGGAGCATGATGAAGGATTTTTGATGTTCTAGACGAAAATCAAATCACACCCAAAACCATCACCTGATCCTTCCCAACCCCCAAAATCGATCAAGACTTCAAAATAGATACTTGACATGTACTAGAAAAAGATACTCCTAATCAAGATCTATCATTATAGATATAGATGAGTCATTTTGGAGCATCCTGAAGGATTTTTGATGTTCTAGACGAAAATCAAATCACACCCAAAACCATCACCTGATCCTTCCCAACCCCCAAAATCGATCAAGACTTCAAAATAGATACTTGACATGTACTAGAAAAAGATACTCCTAATCAAGATCTATCATTATAGATATAGATGAGTCATTTTGGAGCATCCTGAATGATTTTTGATGTTCTAGACGAAAATCAAATCACACCCAAAACCATCACCTGATCCTTCCCAACCCCCAAAATCGATCAAGACTTCAAAATAGATACTTGACATGTACTAGAAAAAGATACTCCTAATCAAGATCTATCATTATAGATATAGATGAGTCATTTTGGAGCATCCTGAAGGATTTTTGATGTTCTAGACGAAAATCAAATCACACCCAAAACCATCACCTGATCCTTCCCAACCCCCAAAATCGATCAAGACTTCAAAATAGATACTTGACATGTACTAGAAAAAGATACTCCTAATCAAGATCTATCATTATAGATATAGATGAGTCATTTTGGAGCATCCTGAAGCATTTTTGATGTTCTAGACGAAAATCAAATCACACCCAAAACCATCACCTGATCCTTCCCAACCCCCAAAATCGATCAAGACTTCAAAATAGATACTTGACATGTACTAAAAAAAGATACTCCTAATCAAGATCTATCATTATAGATATAGATGAGTCATTTTGGAGCATCCTGAAGGATTTTTCATGTTCTAGACGAAAATCAAATCACACCCAAAACCATCACCTGATCCTTCCCAACCCCCAAAATCGATCAAGACTTCAAAATAGATACTTGACATGTACTAGAAAAAGATACTCCTAATCAAGATCTATCATTATAGATATAGATGAGTCATTTTGGAGCATCCTGAACGATTTTTGATGTTCTAGACGAAAATCAAATCACACCCAAAACCATCACCTGATCCTTCCCAACCCCCAAAATCGATCAAGACTTCAAAATAGATACTTGATATGTACTAGAAAAAGATACTCCTAATTAAGATCTATCATTATAGATATAGATGAGTCATTTTGGAGCATCCTGAAGGATTTTTGATGTTCTAGACGAAAATCAAATCACACCCAAAACCATCTTCTGATCCTTCCCAACCCCCAAAATCGATCAAGACTTCAAAATAGATACTTGACATGTACTAGAAAAAGATACTCCTAATCAAGATCTATCATTATAGATATAGATGAGTCATTTTGGAGCATCCTGAAGCATTTTTGATGTTCTAGACGAAAATCAAATCACACCCAAAACCATCACCTGATCCTTCCCAACCCCCAAAATCGATCAAGACTTCAAAATAGATACTTGACATGTACTAGAAAAAGATACTCCTAATCAAGATCTATCATTATAGATATAGATGAGTCATTTTGGAGCATCCTGAAGGATTTTTCATGTTCTAGACGAAAATCAAATCACACCCAAAACCATCACCTGATCCTTCCCAACCCCCAAAATCGATCAAGACTTCAAAATAGATACTTGACATGTACTAGAAAAAGATACTCCTAATCAAGATCTATCATTATAGATATAGATGAGTCATTTTGGAGCATCCTGAACGATTTTTGATGTTCTAGACGAAAATCAAATCACACCCAAAACCATCACCTGATCCTTCCCAACCCCCAAAATCGATCAAGACTTCAAAATAGATACTTGATATGTACTAGAAAAAGATACTCCTAATTAAGATCTATCATTATAGATATAGATGAGTCATTTTGGAGCATCCTGAAGGATTTTTGATGTTCTAGACGAAAATCAAATCACACCCAAAACCATCTTCTGATCCTTCCCAACCCCCAAAATCGATCAAGACTTCAAAATAGATACTTGACATGTACTAGAAAAAGATACTCCTAATCAAGATCTATCATTATAGATATAGATGAGTCATTTTGGAGCATCCTGAAGGATTTTTGATGTTCTAGACGAAAATCAAATCACACCCAAAACCATCACCTGATCCTTCCCAACCCCCAAAATCGATCAAGACTTCAAAATAGATACTTGACATGTACTAGAAAAAGATACTCCTAATCAAGATCTATCATTATAGATATAGATGAGTCATTTTGGAGCATCCTGAAGGATTTTTGATGTTCTAGACGAAAATCAAATCACACCCAAAACCATCACCTGATCCTTCCCAACCCCCAAAATCGATCAAAACTTCAAAATAGATACTTGACATGTACTAGAAAAAGATACTCCTAATCAAGATCTATCATTATAGATATAGATGAGTCATTTTGGAGCATCCTGAAGGATTTTTGATGTTCTAGACGAAAATCAAATCACACCCAAAACCATCACCTGATCCTTTCCAACCCCCAAAATCGATCAAGACTTCAAAATCGATACTTGACATGTACTAGAAAAAGATACTCCTAATCAAGATCTATCATTATAGATATAGATGAGTCATTTTGGAGCATCCTGAAGGATTTTTGATGTTCTAGACGAAAATCAAATCACACCCAAAACCATCACCTGATCCTTCCCAACCCCCAAAATCGATCAAGACTTCAAAATACATACTTGACATGTACTAGAAAAAGATACTCCTAATCAAGATCTATCATTATAGATATAGATGAGTCATTTTGGAGCATCCTGAAGGATTTTTGATGTTCTAGACGAAAATCAAATCACACCCAAAACCATCACCTGATCCTTCCCAACCCCCAAAATCGATCAAGACTTCAAAATAGATACTTGACATGTACTAGAAAAAGATACTCCTAATCAAGATCTATCATTATAGATATAGATGAGTCATTTTGGAGCATGATGAAGGATTTTTGATGTTCTAGACGAAAATCAAATCACACCCAAAACCATCACCTGATCCTTCCCAACCCCCAAAATCGATCAAGACTTCAAAATAGATACTTGACATGTACTAGAAAAAGATACTCCTAATCAAGATCTATCATTATAGATATAGATGAGTCATTTTGGAGCATCCTGAAGGATTTTTGATGTTCTAGACGAAAATCAAATCACACCCAAAACCATCACCTGATCCTTCCCAACCCCCAAAATCGATCAAGACTTCAAAATAGATACTTGACATGTTCTAGAAAAAGATACTCCTAATCAAGATCTATCATTATAGATATAGATGAGTCATTTTGGAGCATCCTGAATGATTTTTGATGTTCTAGACGAAAATCAAATCACACCCAAAACCATCACCTGATCCTTCCCAACCCCCCAAAATCGATCAAGACTTCAAAATAGATACTTGACATGTACTAGAAAAAGATACTCCTAATCAAGATCTATCATTATAGATATAGATGAGTCATTTTGGAGCATCCTGAAGGATTTTTGATGTTCTAGACGAAAATCAAATCACACCCAAAACCATCACCTGATCCTTCCCAACCCCCAAAATCGATCAAGACTTCAAAATAGATACTTGACATGTACTAGAAAAAGATACTCCTAATCAAGATCTATCATTATAGATATAGATGAGTCATTTTGGAGCATCCTGAAGGATTTTTGATGTTCTAGACGAAAATCAAATCACACCCAAAACCATCACCTGATCCTTCCCAACCCCCAAAATCGATCAAGACTTCAAAATAGATACTTGACATGTACTAGAAAAAGATACTCCTAATCAAGATCTATCATTATAGATATAGATGAGTCATTTTGGAGCATCCTGAAGCATTTTTGATGTTCTAGACGAAAATCAAATCACACCCAAAACCATCACCTGATCCTTCCCAACCCCCAAAATCGATCAAGACTTCAAAATAGATACTTGACATGTACTAGAAAAAGATACTCCTAATCAAGATCTATCATTATAGATATAGATGAGTCATTTTGGAGCATCCTGAAGGATTTTTGATGTTCTAGACGAAAATCAAATCACACCCAAAACCATCACCTGATCCTTCCCAACCCCCAAAATCGATCAAGACTTCAAAATAGATACTTGACATGTACTAGAAAAAGATACTCCTAATCAAGATCTATCATTATAGATATAGATGAGTCATTTTGGAGCATCCTGAACGATTTTTGATGTTCTAGACGAAAATCAAATCACACCCAAAACCATCACCTGATCCTTCCCAACCCCCAAAATCGATCAAGACTTCAAAATAGATACTTGATATGTACTAGAAAAAGATACTCCTAATTAAGATCTATCATTATAGATATAGATGAGTCATTTTGGAGCATCCTGAAGGATTTTTGATGTTCTAGACGAAAATCAAATCACACCCAAAACCATCTTCTGATCCTTCCCAACCCCCAAAATCGATCAAGACTTCAAAATAGATACTTGACATGTACTAGAAAAAGATACTCCTAATCAAGATCTATCATTATAGATATAGATGAGTCATTTTGGAGCATCCTGAAGGATTTTTGATGTTCTAGACGAAAATCAAATCACACCCAAAACCATCACCTGATCCTTCCCAACCCCCAAAATCGATCAAGACTTCAAAATAGATACTTGACATGTACTAGAAAAAGATACTCCTAATCAAGATCTATCATTATAGATATAGATGAGTCATTTTGGAGCATCCTGAAGGATTTTTGATGTTCTAGACGAAAATCAAATCACACCCAAAACCATCACCTGATCCTTCCCAACCCCCAAAATCGATCAAAACTTCAAAATAGATACTTGACATGTACTAGAAAAAGATACTCCTAATCAAGATCTATCATTATAGATATAGATGAGTCATTTTGGAGCATCCTGAAGGATTTTTGATGTTCTAGACGAAAATCAAATCACACCCAAAACCATCACCTGATCCTTTCCAACCCCCAAAATCGATCAAGACTTCAAAATCGATACTTGACATGTACTA
>NW_026605895.1:0-29795 GCF_945859685.1 Eupeodes corollae
CCAAAATGACTCATCTATATCTATAATGATAGATCTTGATTAGGAGTATCTTTTTCTAGTACATGTCAAGTATCTATTTTGAAGTCTTGATCGATTTTGGGGGTTGGGAAGGATCAGGTGATGGTTTTGGGTGTGATTTGATTTTCGTCTAGAACATCAAAAATCCTTCAGGATGCTCCAAAATGACTCATCTATATCTATAATGATAGATCTTGATTAGGAGTATCTTTTTCTAGTACATGTCAAGTATCTATTTTGAAGTCTTGATCGATTTTGGGGGTTGGGAAGGATCAGGTGATGGTTTTGGGTGTGATTTGATTTTCGTCTAGAACATCAAAAATCCTTCAGGATGCTCCAAAATGACTCATCTATATCTATAATGATAGATCTTGATTAGGAGTATCTTTTTCTAGTACATGTCAAGTATCTATTTTGAAGTCTTGATCGATTTTGGGGGTTGGGAAGGATCAGGTGATGGTTTTGGGTGTGATTTGATTTTCGTCTAGAACATCAAAAATCCTTCAGGATGCTCCAAAATGACTCATCTATATCTATAATGATAGATCTTGATTAGGAGTATCTTTTTCTAGTACATGTCAAGTATCTATTTTGAAGTCTTGATCGATTTTGGGGGTTGGGAAGGATCAGGTGATGGTTTTGGGTGTGATTTGATTTTCGTCTAGAACATCAAAAATCCTTCAGGATGCTCCAAAATGACTCATCTATATCTATAATGATAGATCTTGATTAGGAGTATCTTTTTCTAGTACATGTCAAGTATCTATTTTGAAGTCTTGATCGATTTTGGGGGTTGGGAAGGATCAGGTGATGGTTTTGGGTGTGATTTGATTTTCGTCTAGAACATCAAAAATCCTTCAGGATGCTCCAAAATGACTCATCTATATCTATAATGATAGATCTTGATTAGGAGTATCTTTTTCTAGTACATGTCAAGTATCTATTTTGAAGTCTTGATCGATTTTGGGGGTTGGGAAGGATCAGGTGATGGTTTTGGGTGTGATTTGATTTTCGTCTAGAACATCAAAAATCCTTCAGGATGCTCCAAAATGACTCATCTATATCTATAATGATAGATCTTGATTAGGAGTATCTTTTTCTAGTACATGTCAAGTATCTATTTTGAAGTCTTGATCGATTTTGGGGGTTGGGAAGGATCAGGTGATGGTTTTGGGTGTGATTTGATTTTCGTCTAGAACATCAAAAATCCTTCAGGATGCTCCAAAATGACTCATCTATATCTATAATGATAGATCTTGATTAGGAGTATCTTTTTCTAGTACATGTCAAGTATCTATTTTGAAGTCTTGATCGATTTTGGGGGTTGGGAAGGATCAGGTGATGGTTTTGGGTGTGATTTGATTTTCGTCTAGAACATCAAAAATCCTTCAGGATGCTCCAAAATGACTCATCTATGTCTATAATGATAGATCTTGATTAGGAGTATCTTTTTCTAGTACATGTCAAGTATCTATTTTGAAGTCTTGATCGATTTTGGGGGTTGGGAAGGATCAGGTGATGGTTTTGGGTGTGATTTGATTTTCGTCTAGAACATCAAAAATCCTTCAGGATGCTCCAAAATGACTCATCTATATCTATAATGATAGATCTTGATTAGGAGTATCTTTTTCTAGTACATGTCAAGTATCTATTTTGAAGTCTTGATCGATTTTGGGGGTTGGGAAGGATCAGGTGATGGTTTTGGGTGTGATTTGATTTTCGTCTAGAACATCAAAAATCCTTCAGGATGCTCCAAAATGACTCATCTATATCTATAATGATAGATCTTGATTAGGAGTATCTTTTTCTAGTACATGTCAAGTATCTATTTTGAAGTCTTGATCGATTTTGGGGGTTGGGAAGGATCAGGTGATGGTTTTGGGTGTGATTTGATTTTCGTCTAGAACATCAAAAATCCTTCAGGATGCTCCAAAATGACTCATCTATATCTATAATGATAGATCTTGATTAGGAGTATCTTTTTCTAGTACATGTCAAGTATCTATTTTGAAGTCTTGATCGATTTTGGGGGTTGGGAAGGATCAGGTGATGGTTTTGGGTGTGATTTGATTTTCGTCTAGAACATCAAAAATCCTTCAGGATGCTCCAAAATGACTCATCTATATCTATAATGATAGATCTTGATTAGGAGTATCTTTTTCTAGTACATGTCAAGTATCTATTTTGAAGTCTTGATCGATTTTGGGGGTTGGGAAGGATCAGGTGATGGTTTTGGGTGTGATTTGATTTTCGTCTAGAACATCAAAAATCCTTCAGGATGCTCCAAAATGACTCATCTATATCTATAATGATAGATCTTGATTAGGAGTATCTTTTTCTAGTACATGTCAAGTATCTATTTTGAAGTCTTGATCGATTTTGGGGGTTGGGAAGGATCAGGTGATGGTTTTGGGTGTGATTTGATTTTCGTCTAGAACATCAAAAATCCTTCAGGATGCTCCAAAATGACTCATCTATATCTATAATGATAGATCTTGATTAGGAGTATCTTTTTCTAGTACATGTCAAGTATCTATTTTGAAGTCTTGATCGATTTTGGGGGTTGGGAAGGATCAGGTGATGGTTTTGGGTGTGATTTGATTTTCGTCTAGAACATCAAAAATCCTTCAGGATGCTCCAAAATGACTCATCTATATCTATAATGATAGATCTTGATTAGGAGTATCTTTTTCTAGTACATGTCAAGTATCTATTTTGAAGTCTTGATCGATTTTGGGGGTTGGGAAGGATCAGGTGATGGTTTTGGGTGTGATTTGATTTTCGTCTAGAACATCAAAAATCCTTCAGGATGCTCCAAAATGACTCATCTATATCTATAATGATAGATCTTGATTAGGAGTATCTTTTTCTAGTACATGTCAAGTATCTATTTTGAAGTCTTGATCGATTTTGGGGGTTGGGAAGGATCAGGTGATGGTTTTGGGTGTGATTTGATTTTCGTCTAGAACATCAAAAATCCTTCAGGATGCTCCAAAATGACTCATCTATATCTATAATGATAGATCTTGATTAGGAGTATCTTTTTCTAGTACATGTCAAGTATCTATTTTGAAGTCTTGATCGATTTTGGGGGTTGGGAAGGATCAGGTGATGGTTTTGGGTGTGATTTGATTTTCGTCTAGAACATCAAAAATCCTTCAGGATGCTCCAAAATGACTCATCTATATCTATAATGATAGATCTTGATTAGGAGTATCTTTTTCTAGTACATGTCAAGTATCTATTTTGAAGTCTTGATCGATTTTGGGGGTTGGGAAGGATCAGGTGATGGTTTTGGGTGTGATTTGATTTTCGTCTAGAACATCAAAAATCCTTCAGGATGCTCCAAAATGACTCATCTATATCTATAATGATAGATCTTGATTAGGAGTATCTTTTTCTAGTACATGTCAAGTATCTATTTTGAAGTCTTGATCGATTTTGGGGGTTGGGAAGGATCAGGTGATGGTTTTGGGTGTGATTTGATTTTCGTCTAGAACATCAAAAATCCTTCAGGATGCTCCAAAATGACTCATCTATATCTATAATGATAGATCTTGATTAGGAGTATCTTTTTCTAGTACATGTCAAGTATCTATTTTGAAGTCTTGATCGATTTTGGGGGTTGGGAAGGATCAGGTGATGGTTTTGGGTGTGATTTGATTTTCGTCTAGAACATCAAAAATCCTTCAGGATGCTCCAAAATGACTCATCTATATCTATAATGATAGATCTTGATTAGGAGTATCTTTTTCTAGTACATGTCAAGTATCTATTTTGAAGTCTTGATCGATTTTGGGGGTTGGGAAGGATCAGGTGATGGTTTTAGGTGTGATTTGATTTTCGTCTAGAACATCAAAAATCCTTCAGGATGCTCCAAAATGACTCATCTATATCTATAATGATAGACCTTGATTAGGAGTATCTTTTTCTAGTACATGTCAAGTATCTATTTTGAAGTCTTGATCGATTTTGGGGGTTGGGAAGGATCAGGTGATGGTTTTGGGTGTGATTTGATTTTCGTCTAGAACATCAAAAATCCTTCAGGATGCTCCAAAATGACTCATCTATATCTATAATGATAGATCTTGATTAGGAGTATGTTTTTCTAGTACATGTCAAGTATCTATTTTGAAGTCTTGATCGATTTTGGGGGTTGGGAAGGATCAGGTGATGGTTTTGGGTGTGATTTGATTTTCGTCTAGAACATCAAAAATCCTTCAGGATGCTCCAAAATGACTCATCTATATCTATAATGATAGATCTTGATTAGGAGTATCTTTTTCTAGTACATGTCAAGTATCTATTTTGAAGTCTTGATCGATTTTGGGGGTTGGGAAGGATCAGGTGATGGTTTTGGGTGTGATTTGATTTTCGTCTAGAACATCAAAAATCCTTCAGGATGCTCCAAAATGACTCATCTATATCTATAATGATAGATCTTGATTAGGAGTATCTTTTTCTAGTACATGTCAAGTATCTATTTTGAAGTCTTGATCGATTTTGGGGGTTGGGAAGGATCAGGTGATGGTTTTGGGTGTGATTTGATTTTCGTCTAGAACATCAAAAATCCTTCAGGATGCTCCAAAATGACTCATCTATATCTATAATGATAGATCTTGATTAGGAGTATCTTTTTCTAGTACATGTCAAGTATCTATTTTGAAGTCTTGATCGATTTTGGGGGTTGGGAAGGATCAGGTGATGGTTTTGGGTGTGATTTGATTTTCGTCTAGAACATCAAAAATCCTTCAGGATGCTCCAAAATGACTCATCTATATCTATAATGATAGATCTTGATTAGGAGTATCTTTTTCTAGTACATGTCAAGTATCTA
Organism: Eupeodes corollae; assembly: GCF_945859685.1. NCBI lineage: Eukaryota > Metazoa > Arthropoda > Insecta > Diptera > Syrphidae > Eupeodes > Eupeodes corollae. The sequence continues at coordinate 4,856 of NW_026605895.1, forward strand.
TTTTGAAGTCTTGATCGATTTTGGGGGTTGGGAAGGATCAGGTGATGGTTTTGGGTGTGATTTGATTTTCGTCTAGAACATCAAAAATCCTTCAGGATGCTCCAAAATGACTCATCTATATCTATAATGATAGATCTTGATTAGGAGTATCTTTTTCTAGTACATGTCAAGTATCTATTTTGAAGTCTTGATCGATTTTGGGGGTTGGGAAGGATCAGGTGATGGTTTTGGGTGTGATTTGATTTTCGTCTAGAAATCAAAATCAAAATCCTTCAGGATGCTCCAAAATGACTCATCTATATCTATAATGATAGATCTTGATTAGGAGTATCTTTTTCTAGTACATGTCAAGTATCTATTTTGAAGTCTTGATCGATTTTGGGAGTTGGGAAGGATCAGGTGATGGTTTTGGGTGTGATTTGATTTTCGTCTAGAACATCAAAAATCCTTCAGGATGCTCCAAAATGACTCATCTATATCTATAATGATAGATCTTGATTAGGAGTATCTTTTTCTAGTACATGTCAAGTATCTATTTTGAAGTCTTGATCGATTTTGGGGGTTGGGAAGGATCAGGTGATGGTTTTGGGTGTGATTTGATTTTCGTCTAGAACATCAAAAATCCTTCAGGATGCTCCAAAATGACTCATCTATATCTATAATGATAGATCTTGATTAGGAGTATCTTTTTCTAGTACATGTCAAGTATCTATTTTGAAGTCTTGATCGATTTTGGGGGTTGGGAAGGATCAGGTGATGGTTTTGGGTGTGATTTGATTTTCGTCTAGAACATCAAAAATCCTTCAGGATGCTCCAAAATGACTCATCTATATCTATAATGATAGATCTTGATTAGGAGTATCTTTTTCTAGTACATGTCAAGTATCTATTTTGAAGTCTTGATCGATTTTGGGGGTTGGGAAGGATCAGGTGATGGTTTTGGGTGTGATTTGATTTTCGTCTAGAACATCAAAAATCCTTCAGGATGCTCCAAAATGACTCATCTATATCTATAATGATAGATCTTGATTAGGAGTATCTTTTTCTAGTACATGTCAAGTATCTATTTTGAAGTCTTGATCGATTTTGGGGGTTGGGAAGGATCAGGTGATGGTTTTGGGTGTGATTTGATTTTCGTCTAGAACATCAAAAATCCTTCAGGATGCTCCAAAATGACTCATCTATATCTATAATGATAGATCTTGATTAGGAGTATCTTCTTCTAGTACATGTCAAGTATCTATTTTGAAGTCTTGATCGATTTTGGGGGTTGGGAAGGATCAGGTGATGGTTTTGGGTGTGATTTGATTTTCGTCTAGAACATCAAAAATCCTTCAGGATGCTCCAAAATGACTCATCTATATCTATAATGATAGATCTTGATTAGGAGTATCTTTTTCTAGTACATGTCAAGTATCTATTTTGAAGTCTTGATCGATTTTGGGGGTTGGGAAGGATCAGGTGATGGTTTTGGGTGTGATTTGATTTTCGTCTAGAACATCAAAAATCCTTCAGGATGCTCCAAAATGACTCATCTATATCTATAATGATAGATCTTGATTAGGAGTATCTTTTTCTAGTACATGTCAAGTATCTATTTTGAAGTCTTGATCGATTTTGGGGGTTGGGAAGGATCAGGTGATGGTTTTGGGTGTGATTTGATTTTCGTCTAGAACATCAAAAATCCTTCAGGATGCTCCAAAATGACTCATCTATATCTATAATGATAGATCTTGATTAGGAGTATCTTTTTCTAGTACATGTCAAGTATCTATTTTGAAGTCTTGATCGATTTTGGGGGTTGGGAAGGATCAGGTGATGGTTTTGGGTGTGATTTGATTTTCGTCTAGAACATCAAAAATCCTTCAGGATGCTCCAAAATGACTCATCTATATCTATAATGATAGATCTTGATTAGGAGTATCTTTTTCTAGTACATGTCAAGTATCTATTTTGAAGTCTTGATCGATTTTGGGGGTTGGGAAGGATCAGGTGATGGTTTTGGGTGTGATTTGATTTTCGTCTAGAACATCAAAAATCCTTCAGGATGCTCCAAAATGACTCATCTATATCTATAATGATAGATCTTGATTAGGAGTATCTTTTTCTAGTACATGTCAAGTATCTATTTTGAAGTCTTGATCGATTTTGGGGGTTGGGAAGTATCAGGTGATGGTTTTGGGTGTGATTTGATTTTCGTCTAGAACATCAAAAATCCTTCAGGATGGTGACTCATCTATATCTATAATGATAGATCTTGATTAGGAGTATCTTTTTCTAGTACATGTCAAGTATCTATTTTGAAGTCTTGATCGATTTTGGGGGTTGGGAAGGATCAGGTGATGGTTTTGGGTGTGATTTGATTTTCGTCTAGAACATCAAAAATCCTTCAGGATGCTCCAAAATGACTCATCTATATCTATAATGATAGATCTTGATTAGGAGTATCTTTTTCTAGTACATGTCAAGTATCTATTTTGAAGTCTTGATCGATTTTGGGGGTTGGGAAGGATCAGGTGATGGTTTTGGGTGTGATTTGATTTTCGTCTAGAACATCAAAAATCCTTCAGGATGCTCCAAAATGACTCATCTATATCTATAATGATAGATCTTGATTAGGAGTATCTTTTTCTAGTACATGTCAAGTATCTATTTTGAAGTCTTGATCGATTTTGGGGGTTGGGAAGGATCAGGTGATGGTTTTGGGTGTGATTTGATTTTCGTCTAGAACATCAAAAATCCTTCAGGATGCTCCAAAATAACTCATCTATATCTATAATGATAGATCTTGATTAGGAGTATCTTTTTCTAGTACATGTCAAGTATCTATTTTGAAGTCTTGATCGATTTTGGGGGTTGGGAAGGATCAGGTGATGGTTTTGGGTGTGATTTGATTTTCGTCTAGAACATCAAAAATCCTTCAGGATGCTCCAAAATGACTCATCTATATCTATAATGATAGATCTTGATTAGGAGTATCTTTTTCTAGTACATGTCAAGTATCTATTTTGAAGTCTTGATCGATTTTGGGGGTTGGGAAGGATCAGGTGATGGTTTTGGGTGTGATTTGATTTTCGTCTAGAACATCAAAAATCCTTCAGGATGCTCCAAAATGACTCATCTATATCTATAATGATAGATCTTGATTAGGAGTATCTTTTTCTAGTACATGTCAAGTATCTATTTTGAAGTCTTGATCGATTTTGGGGGTTGGGAAGGATCAGGTGATGGTTTTGGGTGTGATTTGATTTTCGTCTAGAACATCAAAAATCCTTCAGGATGCTCCAAAATGACTCATCTATATCTATAATGATAGATCTTGATTAGGAGTATCTTTTTCTAGTACATGTCAAGTATCTATTTTGAAGTCTTGATCGATTTTGGGGGTTGGGAAGGATCAGGTGATGGTTTTGGGTGTGATTTGATTTTCGTCTAGAACATCAAAAATCCTTCAGGATGCTCCAAGTTGACTCATCTATATCTATAATGATAGATCTTGATTAGGAGTATCTTTTTCTAGTACATGTCAAGTATCTATTTTGAAGTCTTGATCGATTTTGGGGGTTGGGAAGGATCAGGTGATGGTTTTGGGTGTGATTTGATTTTCGTCTAGAACATCAAAAATCCTTCAGGATGCTCCAAAATGACTCATCTATATCTATAATGATAGATCTTGATTAGGAGTATCTTTTTCTAGTACATGTCAAGTATCTATTTTGAAGTCTTGATCGATTTTGGGGGTTGGGAAGGATCAGGTGATGGTTTTGGGTGTGATTTGATTTTCGTCTAGAACATCAAAAATCCTTCAGGATGCTCCAAAATGACTCATCTATATCTATAATGATAGATCTTGATTAGGAGTATCTTTTTCTAGTACATGTCAAGTATCTATTTTGAAGTCTTGATCGATTTTGGGGGTTGGGAAGGATCAGGTGATGGTTTTGGGTGTGATTTGATTTTCGTCTAGAACATCAAAAATCCTTCAGGATGCTCCAAAATGACTCATCTATATCTATAATGATAGATCTTGATTAGGAGTATCTTTTTCTAGTACATGTCAAGTATCTATTTTGAAGTCTTGATCGATTTTGGGGGTTGGGAAGGATCAGGTGATGGTTTTGGGTGTGATTTGATTTTCGTCTAGAACATCAAAAATCCTTCAGGATGCTCCAAAATGACTCATCTATATCTATAATGATAGATCTTGATTAGGAGTATCTTTTTCTAGTACATGTCAAGTATCTATTTTGAAGTCTTGATCGATTTTGGGGGTTGGGAAGGATCAGGTGATGGTTTTGGGTGTGATTTGATTTTCGTCTAGAACATCAAAAATCCTTCAGGATGCTCCAAAATGACTCATCTATATCTATAATGATAGATCTTGATTAGGAGTATCTTTTTCTAGTACATGTCAAGTATCTATTTTGAAGTCTTGATCGATTTTGGGGGTTGGGAAGGATCAGGTGATGGTTTTGGGTGTGATTTGATTTTCGTCTAGAACATCAAAAATCCTTCAGGATGCTCCAAAATGACTCATCTATATCTATAATGATAGATCTTGATTAGGAGTATCTTTTTCTGGTACATGTCAAGTATCTATTTTGAAGTCTTGATCGATTTTGGGGGTTGGGAAGGATCAGGTGATGGTTTTGGGTGTGATTTGATTTTCGTCTAGAACATCAAAAATCCTTCAGGATGCTCCAAAATGACTCATCTATATCTATAATGATAGATCTTGATTAGGAGTATCTTTTTCTAGTACATGTCAAGTATCTATTTTGAAGTCTTGATCGATTTTGGGGGTTGGGAAGGATCAGGTGATGGTTTTGGGTGTGATTTGATTTTCGTCTAGAACATCAAAAATCCTTCAGGATGCTCCAAAATGACTCATCTATATCTATAATGATAGATCTTGATTAGGAGTATCTTTTTCTAGTACATGTCAAGTATCTATTTTGAAGTCTTGATCGATTTTGGGGGTTGGGAAGGATCAGGTGATGGTTTTGGGTGTGATTTGATTTTCGTCTAGAACATCAAAAATCCTTCAGGATGCTCCAAAATGACTCATCTATATCTATAATGATAGATCTTGATTAGGAGTATCTTTTTCTAGTACATGTCAAGTATCTATTTTGAAGTCTTGATCGATTTTGGGGGTTGGGAAGGATCAGGTGATGGTTTTGGATGTGATTTGATTTTCGTCTAGAACATCAAAAATCCTTCAGGATGCTCCAAAATGACTCATCTATATCTATAATGATAGATCTTGATTAGGAGTATCTTTTTCTAGTACATGTCAAGTATCTATTTTGAAGTCTTGATCGATTTTGGGGGTTGGGAAGGATCAGGTGATGGTTTTGGGTGTGATTTGATTTTCGTCTAGAACATCAAAAATCCTTCAGGATGCTCCAAAATGACTCATCTATATCTATAATGATAGATCTTGATTAGGAGTATCTTTTTCTAGTACATGTCAAGTATCTATTTTGAAGTCTTGATCGATTTTGGGGGTTGGGAAGGATCAGGTGATGGTTTTGGGTGTGATTTGATTTTCGTCTAGAACATCAAAAATCCTTCAGGATGCTCCAAAATGACTCATCTATATCTATAATGATAGATCTTGATTAGGAGTATCTTTTTCTAGTACATGTCAAGTATCTATTTTGAAGTCTTGATCGATTTTGGGGGTTGGGAAGGATCAGGTGATGGTTTTGGGTGTGATTTGATTTTCGTCTAGAACATCAAAAATCCTTCAGGATGCTCCAAAATGACTCATCTATATCTATAATGATAGATCTTGATTAGGAGTATCTTTTTCTAGTACATGTCAAGTATCTATTTTGAAGTCTTGATCGATTTTGGGGGTTGGGAAGGATCAGGTGATGGTTTTGGGTGTGATTTGATTTTCGTCTAGAACATCAAAAATCCTTCAGGATGCTCCAAAATGACTCATCTATATCTATAATGATAGATCTTGATTAGGAGTATCTTTTTCTAGTACATGTCAAGTATCTATTTTGAAGTCTTGATCGATTTTGGGGGTTGGGAAGGATCAGGTGATGGTTTTGGGTGTGATTTGATTTTCGTCTAGAACATCAAAAATCCTTCAGGATGCTCCAAAATGACTCATCTATATCTATAATGATAGATCTTGATTAGGAGTATCTTTTTCTAGTACATGTCAAGTATCTATTTTGAAGTCTTGATCGATTTTGGGGGTTGGGAAGGATCAGGTGATGGATTTGGGTGTGATTTGATTTTCGTCTAGAACATCAAAAATCCTTCAGGATGCTCCAAAATGACTCATCTATATCTATAATGATAGATCTTGATTGGGAGTATCTTTTTCTAGTACATGTCAAGTATCTATTTTGAAGTCTTGATCGATTTTGGGGGTTGGGAAGGATCAGGTGATGGTTTTGGGTGTGATTTGATTTTCGTCTAGAACATCAAAAATCCTTCAGGATGCTCCAAAATGACTCATCTATATCTATAATGATAGATCTTGATTAGGAGTATCTTTTTCTAGTACATGTCAAGTATCTATTTTGAAGTCTTGATCGATTTTGGGGGTTGGGAAGGATCAGGTGATGGTTTTGGGTGTGATTTGATTTTCGTCTAGAACATCAAAAATCCTTCAGGATGCTCCAAAATGCCTCATCTATATCTATAATGATAGATCTTGATTAGGAGTATCTTTTTCTAGTACATGTCAAGTATCTATTTTGAAGTCTTGATCGATTTTGGGGGTTGGGAAGGATCAGGTGATGGTTTTGGGTGTGATTTGATTTTCGTCTAGAACATCAAAAATCCTTCAGGATGCTCCAAAATGACTCATCTATATCTATAATGATAGATCTTGATTAGGAGTATCTTTTTCTAATACATGTCAAGTATCTATTTTGAAGTCTTGATCGATTTTGGGGGTTGGGAAGGATCAGGTGATGGTTTTGGGTGTGATTTGATTTTCGTCTAGAACATCAAAAATCCTTCAGGATGCTCCAAAATGACTCATCTATATCTATAATGATAGATCTTGATTAGGAGTATCTTTTTCTAGTACATGTCAAGTATCTATTTTGAAGTCTTAATCGATTTTGGGGGTTGGGAAGGATCAGGTGATGGTTTTGGGTGTGATTTGATTTTCGTCTAGAACATCAAAAATCCTTCAGGATGCTCCAAAATGACTCATCTATACCTATAATGATAGATCTTGATTAGGAGTATCTTTTTCTAGTACATGTCAAGTATCTATTTTGAAGTCTTGATCGATTTTGGGGGTTGGGAAGGATCAGGTGATGGTTTTGGGTGTGATTTGATTTTCGTCTAGAACATCAAAAATTCTTCAGGATGCTCCAAAATGACTCATCTATATCTATAATGATAGATCTTGATTAGGAGTATCTTTTTCTAGTACATGTCAAGTATCTATTTTGAAGTCTTGATCGATTTTGGGGGTTGGGAAGGATCAGGTGATGGTTTTGGGTGTGATTTGATTTTCGTCTAGAACATCAAAAATCCTTCAGGATGCTCCAAAATGACTCATCTATATCTATAATGATAGATCTTGATTAGGAGTATCGTTTTCTAGTACATGTCAAGTATCTATTTTGAAGTCTTGATCGATTTTGGGGGTTGGGAAGGATCAGGTGATGGTTTTGGGTGTGATTTGATTTTCGTCTAGAACATCAAAAATCCTTCAGGATGCTCCAAAATGACTCATCTATATCTATAATGATAGATCTTGATTAGGAGTATCTTTTTCTAGTACATGTCAAGTATCTATTTTGAAGTCTTGATCGATTTTGGGGGTTGGGAAGGATCAGGTGATGGTTTTGGGTGTGATTTGATTTTCGTCTAGAACATCAAAAATCCTTCATGATGCTCCAAAATGACTCATCTATATCTATAATGATAGATCTTGATTAGGAGTATCTTTTTCTAGTACATGTCAAGTATCTATTTTGAAGTCTTGATCGATTTTGGGGGTTGGGAAGGATCAGGTGATGGTTTTGGGTGTGATTTGATTTTCGTCTAGAACATCAAAAATCCTTCAGGATGCTCCAAAATGACTCATCTATATCTATAATGATAGATCTTGATTAGGAGTATCTTTTTCTAGTACATGTCAAGTATCTATTTTGAAGTCTTGATCGATTTTGGGGGTTGGGAAGGATCAGGTGATGGTTTTGGGTGTGATTTGATTTTCGTCTAGAACATCAAAAATCCTTCAGGATGCTCCAAAATGACTCATCTATATCTATAATGATAGATCTTGATTCGGAGTATCTTTTTCTTGTACATGTCAAGTATCTATTTTGAAGTCTTGATCGATTTTGGGGGTTGGGAAGGATCAGGTGATGGTTTTGGGTGTGATTTGATTTTCGTCTAGAACATCAAAAATCCTTCAGGATGCTCCAAAATGACTCATCTATATCTATAATGATAGATCTTGATTAGGAGTATCTTTTTCTAGTACATGTCAAGTATCTATTTTGAAGTCTTGATCGATTTTGGGGGTTGGGAAGGATCAGGTGATGGTTTTGGGTGTGATTTGATTTTCGTCTAGAACATCAAAAATCCTTCAGGATGCTCCAAAATGACTTGATTAGGAGTATCTTTTTCTAGTACATGTCAAGTATCTATTTTGAAGTCTTGATCGATTTTGGGGGTTGGGAAGGATCAGGTGATGGTTTTGGGTGTGATTTGATTTTCGTCTAGAACATCAAAAATCCTTCAGGATGCTCCAAAATGACTCATCTATATCTATAATGATAGATCTTGATTAGGAGTATCTTTCTCTAGTACATGTCAAGTATCTATTTTGAAGTCTTGATCGATTTTGGGGGTTGGGAAGGATCAGGTGATGGTTTTGGGTGTGATTTGATTTTCGTCTAGAACATCAAAAATCCTTCAGGATGCTCCAAAATGACTCATCTATATCTATAATGATAGATCTTGATTAGGAGTATCTTTTTCTAGTACATGTCAAGTATCTATTTTGAAGTCTTGATCGATTTTGGGGGTTGGGAAGGATCAGGTGATGGTTTTGGGTGTGATTTGATTTTCGTCTAGAACATCAAAAATCCTTCAGGATGCTCCAAAATGACTCATCTATATCTATAATGATAGATCTTGATTAGGAGTATCTTTTTCTAGTACATGTCAAGTATCTATTTTGAAGTCTTGATCGATTTTGGGGGTTGGGAAGGATCAGGTGATGGTTTTGGGTGTGATTTGATTTTCGTCTAGAACATCAAAAATCCTTCAGGATGCTCCAAAATGACTCATCTATATCTATAATGATAGATCTTGATTAGGAGTATCTTTTTCTAGTACATGTCAAGTATCTATTTTGAAGTCTTGATCGATTTTGGGGGTTGGGAAGGATCAGGTGATGGTTTTGGGTGTGATTTTATTTTCGTCTAGAACATCAAAAATCCTTCAGGATGCTCCAAAATGACTCATCTATATCTATAATGATAGATCTTGATTAGGAGTATCTTTTTCTAGTACATGTCAAGTATCTATTTTGAAGTCTTGATCGATTTTGGGGGTTGGGAAGGATCAGGTGATGGTTTTGGGTGTGATTTGATTTTCGTCTAGAACATCAAAAATCCTTCAGGATGCTCCAAAATGACTCATCTATATCTATAATGATAGATCTTGATTAGGAGTATCTTTTTCTAGTACATGTCAAGTATCTATTTTGAAGTCTTGATCGATTTTGGGGGTTGGGAAGGATCAGGTGATGGTTTTGGGTGTGATTTGATTTTCGTCTAGAACATCAAAAATCCTTCAGGATGCTCCAAAATGACTCATCTATATCTATAATGATAGATCTTGATTAGGAGTATCTTTTTCTACTACATGTCAAGTATCTATTTTGAAGTCTTGATCGATTTTGGGGGTTGGGAAGGATCAGGTGATGGTTTTGGGTGTGATTTGATTTTCGTCTAGAACATCAAAAATCCTTCAGGATGCTAAAAAATGACTCATCTATATCTATAATGATAGATCTTGATTAGGAGTATCTTTTTCTAGTACATGTCAAGTATCTATTTTGAAGTCTTGATCGATTTTTGGGGGTTGGGAAGGATCAGGTGATGGTTTTGGGTGTGATTTGATTTTCGTCTAGAACATCAAAAATCCTTCAGGATGCTCCAAAATGACTCATCTATATCTATAATGATAGATCTTGATTAGGAGTATCTTTTTCTAGTACATGTCAAGTATCTATTTTGAAGTCTTGATCGATTTTGGGGGTTGGGAAGGATCAGGTGATGGTTTTGGGTGTGATTTGATTTTCGTCTAGAACATCAAAAATCCTTCAGGATGCTCCAAAATGACTCATCTATATCTATAATGATAGATCTTGATTAGGAGTATCTTTTTCTAGTACATGTCAAGTATCTATTTTGAAGTCTTGATCGATTTTGGGGGTTGGGAAGGATCAGGTGATGGTTTTGGGTGTGATTTGATTTTCGTCTAGAACATCAAAAATCCTTCAGGATGCTCCAAAATGACTCATCTATATCTATAATGATAGATCTTGATTAGGAGTATCTTTTTCTAGTACATGTCAAGTATCTATTTTGAAGTCTTGATCGATTTTGGGGGTTGGGAAGGATCAGGTGATGGTTTTGGGTGTGATTTGATTTTCGTCTAGAACATCAAAAATCCTTCAGGATGCTCCAAAATGACTCATCTATATCTATAATGATAGATCTTGATTAGGAGTATCTTTTTCTAGTACATGTCAAGTATCTATTTTGAAGTCTTGATCGATTTTGGGGGTTGGGAAGGATCAGGTGATGGTTTTGGGTGTGATTTGATTTTTCGTCTAGAACATCAAAAATCCTTCAGGATGCTCCAAAATGACTCATCTATATCTATAATGATAGATCTTGATTAGGAGTATCTTTTTCTAGTACATGTCAAGTATCTATTTTGAAGTCTTGATCGATTTTGGGGGTTGGGAAGGATCAGGTGATGGTTTTGGGTGTGATTTGATTTTCGTCTAGAACATCAAAAATCCTTCAGGATGCTCCAAAATGACTCATCTATATCTATAATGATAGATCTTGATTGGGAGTATCTATTTCTAGTACATGTCAAGTATCTATTTTGAAGTCTTGATCAATTTTGGGGGTTGGGAAGGATCAGGTGATGGTTTTGGGTGTGATTTGATTTTCGTCTAGAACACCAAAAATCCTTCAGGATGCTCCAAAATGACTCATCTATATCTATAATGATAGATCTTGATTAGGAGTATCTTTTTTTAGTACATGTCAAGTATCTATTTTGAAGTCTTGATCGATTTTGGGGGTTGGGAAGGATCAGGTGATGGTTTTGGGTGTGATTTGATTTTCGTCTAGAACATCAAAAATCCTTCAGGATGCTCCAAAATGACTCATCTATATCTATAATGATAGATCTTGATTAGGAGTATCTTTTTCTAGTACATGTCAAGTATCTATTTTGAAGTCTTGATCGATTTTGGGGGTTGGGAAGGATCAGGTGATGGTTTTGGGTGTGATTTGATTTTCGTCTAGAACATCAAAAATCCTTCAGGATGCTCCAAAATGACTCATCTATATCTATAATGATAGATCTTGATTAGGAGTATCTTTTTCTAGTACATGTCAAGTATCTATTTTGAAGTCTTGATCGATTTTGGGGGTTGGGAAGGATCAGGTGATGGTTTTGGGTGTGATTTGATTTTCGTCTAGAACATCAAAAATCCTTCAGGATGCTCCAAAATGACTCATCTATATCTATAATGATAGATCTTGATTAGGAGTATCTTTTTCTAGTACATGTCAAGTATCTATTTTGAAGTCTTGATCGATTTTGGGGGTTGGGAAGGATCAGGTGATGGTTTTGGGTGTGATTTGATTTTCGTCTAGAACATCAAAAATCCTTCAGGATGCTCCAAAATGACTCATCTATATCTATAATGATAGATCTTGATTAGGAGTATCTTTTTCTAGTACATGTCAAGTATCTATTTTGAAGTCTTGATCGATTTTGGGGGTTGGGAAGGATCAGGTGATGGTTTTGGGTGTGATTTGATTTTCGTCTAGAACATCAAAAATCCTTCAGGATGCTCCAAAATGACTCATCTATATCTATAATGATAGATCTTGATTAGGAGTATCTTTTTCTAGTACATGTCAAGTATCTATTTTGAAGTCTTGATCGATTTTGGGGGTTGGGAAGGATCAGGTGATGGTTTTGGGTGTGATTTGATTTTCGTCTAGAACATCAAAAATCCTTCAGGATGCTCCAAAATGATTCATCTATATCTATAATGATAGATCTTGATTAGGAGTATCTTTTTCTAGTACATGTCAAGTATCTATTTTGAAGTCTTGATCGATTTTGGGGGTTGGGAAGGATCAGGTGATGGTTTTGGGTGTGATTTGATTTTCGTCTAGAACATCAAAAATCCTTCAGGATGCTCCAAAATGACTCATCTATATCTATAATGATAGATCTTGATTAGGAGTATCTTTTTCTAGTACATGTCAAGTATCTATTTTGAAGTCTTGATCGATTTTGGGGGTTGGGAAGGATCAGGTGATGGTTTTGGGTGTGATTTGATTTTCGTCTAGAACATCAAAAATCCTTCAGGATGCTCCAAAATGACTCATCTATATCTATAATGATAGATCTTGATTAGGAGTATCTTTTTCTAGTACATGTCAAGAATCTATTTTGAAGTCTTGATCGATTTTGGGGGTTGGGAAGGATCAGGTGATGGTTTTGGGTGTGATTTGATTTTCGTCTAGAACATCAAAAATCCTTCAGGATGCTCCAAAATGACTCATCTATATCTATAATGATAGATCTTGATTAGGAGTATCTTTTTCTAGTACATGTCAAGTATCTATTTTGAAGTCTTGATCGATTTTGGGGGTTGGGAAGGATCAGGTGATGGTTTTGGGTGTGATTTGATTTTCGTCTAGAACATCAAAAATCCTTCAGGATGCTCCAAAATGACTCATCTATATCTATAATGATAGATCTTGATTAGGAGTATCTTTTTCTAGTGCATGTCAAGTATCCATTTTGAAGTCTTGATCGATTTTGGGGGTTGGAAAGGATCAGGTGATGGTTTTGGGTGTGATTTGATTTTCGTCTAGAACATCAAAAATCCTTCAGGATGCTCCAAAATGACTCATCTATATCTATAATGATAGATCTTGATTAGGAGTATCTTTTTCTAGTACATGTCAAGTATCTATTTTGAAGTCTTGATCGATTTTGGGGGTTGGGAAGGATCAGGTGATGGTTTTGGGTGTGATTTGATTTTCGTCTAGAACATCAAAAATCCTTCAGGATGCTCCAAAATGACTCATCTATATCTATAATGATAGATCTTGATTAGGAGTATCTTTTTCTAGTACATGTCAAGTATCTATTTTGAAGTCTTGATCGATTTTGGGGGTTGGGAAGGATCAGGTGATGGTTTTGGGTGTGATTTGATTTTCGTCTAGAACATCAAAAATCCTTCAGGATGCTCCAAAATGACTCATCCATATCTATAATGATAGATCTTGATTAGGAGTATCTTTTTCTAGTACATGTCAAGTATCTATTTTGAAGTCTTGATCGATTTTGGGGGTTGGGAAGGATCAGGTGATGGTTTTGGGTGTGATTTGATTTTCGTCTAGAACATCAAAAATCCTTCAGGATGCTCCAAAATGACTCATCTATATCTATAATGATAGATCTTGATTAGGAGTATCTTTTTCTAGTACATGTCAAGTATCTATTTTGAAGTCTTGATCGATTTTGGGGGTTGGGAAGGATCAGGTGATGGTTTTGGGTGTGATTTGATTTTCGTCTAGAACATCAAAAATCCTTCAGGATGCTCCAAAATGACTCATCTATATCTATAATGATAGATCTTGATTAGGAGTATCTTTTTCTAGTACATGTCAAGTATCTATTTTGAAGTCTTGATCGATTTTGGGGGTTGGGAAGGATCAGGTGATGGTTTTGGGTGTGATTTGATTTTCGTCTAGAACATCAAAAATCCTTCAGGATGCTCCAAAATGACTCATCTATATCTATAATGATAGATCTTGATTAGGAGTATCTTTTTCTAGTACATGTCAAGTATCTATTTTGAAGTCTTGATCGATTTTGGGGGTTGGGAAGGATCAGGTGATGGTTTTGGGTGTGATTTGATTTTCGTCTAGAACATCAAAAATCCTTCAGGATGCTCCAAAATGACTCATCTATATCTATAATGATAGATCTTGATTAGGAGTATCTTTTTCTAGTACATGTCAAGTATCTATTTGAAGTCTTGATCGATTTTGGGGGTTGGGAAGGATCAGGTGATGGTTTTGGGTGTGATTTGATTTTCGTCCAGAACATCAAAAATCCTTCAGGATGCTCCAAAATGACTCATCTATATCTATAATGATAGATCTTGATTAGGAGTTTCTTTTTCTAGTACATGTCAAGTATCTATTTTGAAGTCTTGATCGATTTTGGGGGTTGGGAAGGATCAGGTGATGGTTTTGGGTGTGATTTGATTTTCGTCTAGAACATCAAAAATCCTTCAGGATGCTCCAAAATGACTCATCTATATCTATAATGATAGATCTTGATTAGGAGTATCTTTTTCTAGTACATGTCAAGTATCTATTTTGAAGTCTTGATCGATTTTGGGGGTTGGGAAGGATCAGGTGATGGTTTTGGGTGTGATTTGATTTTCGTCTAGAACATCAAAAATCCTTCAGGATGCTCCAAAATGACTCATCTATATCTATAATGATAGATCTTGATTAGGAGTATCTTTTTCTAGTACATGTCAAGTATCTATTTTGAAGTCTTGATCGATTTTGGGGGTTGGGAAGGATCAGGTGATGGTTTTGGGTGTGATTTGATTTTCGTCTAGAACATCAAAAATCCTTCAGGATGCTCCAAAATGACTCATCTATATCTATAATGATAGATCTTGATTAGGAGTATCTTTTTCTAGTACATGTCAAGTATCTATTTTGAAGTCTTGATCGATTTTGGGGGTTGGGAAGGATCAGGTGATGGTTTTGGGTGTGATTTGATTTTCGTCTAGAACATCAAAAATCCTTCAGGATGCTCCAAAATGACTCATCTATATCTATAATGATAGATCTTGATTAGGAGTATCTTTTTCTAGTACATGTCAAGTATCTATTTTGAAGTCTTGATCGATTTTGGGGGTTGGGAAGGATCAGGTGATGGTTTTGGGTGTGATTTGATTTTCGTCTAGAACATCAAAAATCCTTCAGGATGCTCCAAAATGACTCATCTATATCTATAATGATAGATCTTGATTAGGAGTATCTTTTTCTAGTACATGTCAAGTATCTATTTTGAAGTCTTGATCGATTTTGGGGGTTGGGAAGGATCAGGTGATGGTTTTGGGTGTGATTTGATTTTCGTCTAGAACATCAAAAATCCTTCAGGATGCTCCAAAATGACTCATCTATATCTATAATGATAGATCTTGATTAGGAACATCTTTTTCTAGTACATGTCAAGTATCTATTTTGAGAGTCTTGATCGATTTTGGGGGTTGGGAAGGATCAGGTGATGGTTTTGGGTGTGATTTGATTTTCGTCTAGAACATCAAAAATCCTTCAGGATGCTCCAAAATGACTCATCTATATCTATAATGATAGATCTTGATTAGGAGTATCTTTTTCTAGTACATGTCAAGTATCTATTTTGAAGTCTTGATCGATTTTGGGGGTTGGGAAGGATCAGGTGATGGTTTTGGGTGTGATTTGATTTTCGTCTAGAACATCAAAAATCCTTCAGGATGCTCCAAAATGACTCATCTATATCTATAATGATAGATCTTGATTAGGAGTATCTTTCTCTAGTACATGTCAAGTATCTATTTTGAAGTCTTGATCGATTTTGGGGGTTGGGAAGGATCAGGTGATGGTTTTGGGTGTGATTTGATTTTCGTCTAGAACATCAAAAATCCTTCAGGATGCTCCAAAATGACTCATCTATATCTATAATGATAGATCTTGATTAGGAGTATCTTTTTCTAGTACATGTCAAGTATCTATTTTGAAGTCTTGATCGATTTTGGGGGTTGGGAAGGATCAGGTGATGGTTTTGGGTGTGATTTGATTTTCGTCTAGAACATCAAAAATCCTTCAGGATGCTCCAAAATGACTCATCTATATCTATAATGATAGATCTTGATTAGGAGTATCTTTTTCTAGTACATGTCAAGTATCTATTTTGAAGTCTTGATCGATTTTGGGGGTTGGGAAGGATCAGGTGATGGTTTTGGGTGTGATTTGATTTTCGTCTAGAACATCAAAAATCCTTCAGGATGCTCCAAAATGACTCATCTATATCTATAATGATAGATCTTGATTAGGAGTATCTTTTTCTAGTACATGTCAAGTATCTATTTTGAAGTCTTGATCGATTTTGGGGGTTGGGAAGGATCAGGTGATGGTTTTGGGTGTGATTTGATTTTCGTCTAGAACATCAAAAATCCTTCAGGATGCTCCAAAATGACTCATCTATATCTATAATGATAGATCTTGATTAGGAGTATCTTTTTCTAGTACATGTCAAGTATCTATTTTGAAGTCTTGATCGATTTTGGGGGTTGGGAAGGATCAGGTGATGGTTTTGGGTGTGATTTGATTTTCGTCTAGAACATCAAAAATCCTTCAGGATGCTCCAAAATGACTCATCTATATCTATAATGATAGATCTTGATTAGGAGTATCTTTTTCTAGTACATGTCAAGTATCTATTTTGAAGTCTTGATCGATTTTGGGGGTTGGGAAGGATCAGGTGATGGTTTTGGGTGTGATTTGATTTTCGTCTAGAACATCAAAAATCCTTCAGGATGCTCCAAAATGACTCATCTATATCTATAAAGATAGATCTTGATTAGGAGTATCTTTTTCTAGTACATGTCAAGTATCTATTTTGAAGTCTTGATCGATTTTGGGGGTTGGGAAGGATCAGGTGATGGTTTTGGGTGTGATTTGATTTTCGTCTAGAACATCAAAAATCCTTCAGGATGCTCCAAAATGACTCATCTATATCTATAATGATAGATCTTGATTAGGAGTATCTTTTTCTAGTACATGTCAAGTATCTATTTTGAAGTCTTGATCGATTTTGGGGGTTGGGAAGGATCAGGTGATGGTTTTGGGTGTGATTTGATTTTCGTCTAGAACATCAAAAATCCTTCAGGATGCTCCAAAATGACTCATCTATATCTATAATGATAGATCTTGATTAGGAGTATCTTTTTCTAGTACATGTCAAGTATCTATTTTGAAGTCTTGATCGATTTTAGGGGTTGGGAAGGATCAGGTGATGGTTTTGGGTGTGATTTGATTTTCGTCTAGAACATCAAAAATCCTTCAGGATGCTCCAAAATGACTCATCTATATCTATAATGATAGATCTTGATTAGGAGTATCTTTTTCTAGTACATGTCAAGTATCTATTTTGAAGTCTTGATCGATTTTGGGGGTTGGGAAGGATCAGGTGATGGTTTTGGGTGTGATTTGATTTTCGTCTAGAACATCAAAAATCCTTCAGGATGCTCCAAAATGACTCATCTATATCTATAATGATAGATCTTGATTAGGAGTATCTTTTTCTAGTACATGTCAAGTATCTATTTTGAAGTCTTGATCGATTTTGGGGGTTGGGAAGGATCAGGTGATGGTTTTGGGTGTGATTTGATTTTCGTCTAGAACATCAAAAATCCTTCAAGATGCTCCAAAATGACTCATCTATATCTATAATGATAGATCTTGATTAGGAGTATCTTTTTCTAGTACATGTCAAGTATCTATTTTGAAGTCTTGATCGATTTTGGGGGTTGGGAAGGATCAGGTGATGGTTTTGGGTGTGATTTGATTTTCGTCTAGAACATCAAAAATCCTTCAGGATGCTCCAAAATGACTCATCTATATCTATAATGATAGATCTTGATTAGGAGTATCTTTTTCTAGTACATGTCAAGTATCTATTTTGAAGTCTTGATCGATTTTGGGGGTTGGGAAGGATCAGGTGATGGTTTTGGGTGTGATTTGATTTTCGTCTAGAACATCAAAAATCCTTCAGGATGCTCCAAAATGACTCATCTATATCTATAATGATAGATCTTGATTAGGAGTATCTTTTTCTAGTACATGTCAAGTATCTATTTTGAAGTCTTGATCGATTTTGGGGGTTGGGAAGGATCAGGTGATGGTTTTGGGTGTGATTTGATTTTCGTCTAGAACATCAAAAATCCTTCAGGATGCTCCAAAATGACTCATCTATATCTATAATGATAGATCTTGATTAGGAGTATCTTTTTCTAGTACATGTCAAGTATCTATTTTGAAGTCTTGATCGATTTTGGGGGTTGGGAAGGATCAGGTGATGGTTTTGGGTGTGATTTGATTTTCGTCTAGAACATCAAAAATCCTTCAGGATGCTCCAAAATGACTCATCTATATCTATAATGATAGATGTTGATTAGGAGTATCTTTTTCTAGTACATGTCAAGTATCTATTTTGAAGTCTTGATCGATTTTGGGGGTTGGGAAGGATCAGGTGATGGTTTTGGGTGTGATTTGATTTTCGTCTAGAACATCAAAAATCCTTCAGGATGCTCCAAAATGACTCATCTATATCTATAATGATAGATCTTGATTAGGAGTATCTTTTTCTAGTACATGTCAAGTATCTATTTTGAAGTCTTGATCGATTTTGGGGGTTGGGAAGGATCAGGTGATGGTTTTGGGTGTGATTTGATTTTCGTCTAGAACATCAAAAATCCTTCAGGATGCTCCAAAATGACTCATCTATATCTATAATGATAGATCTTGATTAGGAGTATCTTTTTCTAGTACATGTCAAGTATCTATTTTGAAGTCTTGATCGATTTTGGGGGTTGGGAAGGATCAGGTGATGGTTTTGGGTGTGATTTGATTTTCGTCTAGAACATCAAAAATCCTTCAGGATGCTCCAAAATGACTCATCTATATCTATAATGATAGATCTTGATTAGGAGTATCTTTTTCTAGTACATGTCAAGTATCTATTTTGAAGTCTTGATCGATTTTTGGGGTTTGGGTGATGGTTTTGGGTGTGATTTGATTTTCGTCTAGAACATCAAAAATCCTTCAGGATGCTCCAAAATGACTCATCTATATCTATAATGATAGATCTTGATTAGGAGTATCTTTTTCTAGTACATGTCAAGTATCTATTTTGAAGTCTTGATCGATTTTGGGGGTTGGGAAGGATCAGGTGATGGTTTTGGGTGTGATTTGATTTTCGTCTAGAACATCAAAAATCCTTCAGGATGCTCCAAAATGACTCATCTATATCTATAATGATAGATCTTGATTAGGAGTATCTTTTTCTAGTACATGTCAAGTATCTATTTTGAAGTCTTGATCGATTTTGGGGGTTGGGAAGGATCAGGTGATGGTTTTGGGTGTGATTTGATTTTCGTCTAGAACATCAAAAATCCTTCAGGATGCTCCAAAATGACTCATCTATATCTATAATGATAGATCTTGATTAGGAGTATCTTTTTCTAGTGTCAAGTATCTATTTTGAAGTCTTGATCGATTTTGGGGGTTGGGAAGGATCAGGTGATGGTTTTGGGTGTGATTTGATTTTCGTCTAGAACATCAAAAATCCTTCAGGATGCTCCAAAATGACTCATCTATATCTATAATGATAGATCTTGATTAGGAGTATCTTTTTCTAGTACATGTCAAGTATCTATTTTGAAGTCTTGATCGATTTTGGGGGTTGGGAAGGATCAGGTGATGGTTTTGAGTGTGATTTGATTTTCGTCTAGAACATCAAAAATCCTTCAGGATGCTCCAAAATGACTCATCTATATCTATAATGATAGATCTTGATTAGGAGTATCTTTTTCTAGTACATGTCAAGTATCTATTTTGAAGTCTTGATCGATTTTGGGGGTTGGGAAGGATCAGGTGATGGTTTTAGTTGTGATTTGATTTTCGTCTAGAACATCAAAAATCCTGCAGGATGCTCCAAAATGACTCATCTATATCTATAATGATAGATCTTGATTAGGAGTATCTTTTTCTAGTACATGTCAAGTATCTATTTTGAAGTCTTGATCGATTTTGGGGGTTGGGAAGGATCAGGTGATGGTTTTGGGTGTGATTTGATTTTCGTCTAGAACATCAAAAATCCTTCAGGATGCTCCAAAATGACTCATCTATATCTATAATGATAGATCTTGATTAGGAGTATCTTTTTCTAGTACATGTCAAGTATCTATTTTGAAGTCTTGATCGATTTTGGGGGTTGGGAAGGATCAGGTGATGGTTTTGGGTGTGATTTGATTTTCGTCTAGAACATCAAAAATCCTTCAGGATGCTCCAAAATGACTCATCTATATCTATAATGATAGATCTTGATTAGGAGTATCTTTTTCTAGTACATGTCAAGTATCTATTTTGAAGTCTTGATCGATTTTGGGGGTTGGGAAGGATCAGGTGATGGTTTTGGGTGTGATTTGATTTTCGTCTAGAACATCAAAAATCCTTCAGGATGCTCCAAAATGACTCATCTATATCTATAATGATAGATCTTGATTAGGAGTATCTTTTTCTAGTACATGTCAAGTATCTATTTTGAAGTCTTGATCGATTTTGGGGGTTGGGAAGGATCAGGTGATGGTTTTGGGTGTGATTTGATTTTCGTCTAGAACATCAAAAATCCTTCAGGATGCTCCAAAATGACTCATCTATATCTATAATGATAGATCTTGATTAGGAGTATCTTTTTCTAGTACATGTCAAGTATCTATTTTGAAGTCTTGATCGATTTTGGGGGTTGGGAAGGATCAGGTGATGGTTTTGGGTGTGATTTGATTTTCGTCTAGAACATCAAAAATCCTTCAGGATGCTCCAAAATGACTCATCTATATCTATAATGATAGATCTTGATTAGGAGTATCTTTTTCTAGTACATGTCAAGTATCTATTTTGAAGTCTTGATCGATTTTGGGGGTTGGGAAGGATCAGGTGATGGTTTTGGGTGTGATTTGATTTTCGTCTAGAACATCAAAAATCCTTCAGGATGCTCCAAAATGACTCATCTATATCTATAATGATAGATCTTGATTAGGAGTATCTTTTTCTAGTACATGTCAAGTATCTATTTTGAAGTCTTGATCGATTTTGGGGGTTGGGAAGGATCAGGTGATGGTTTTGGGTGTGATTTGATTTTCGTCTAGAACATCAAAAATCCTTCAGGATGCTCCAAAATGACTCATCTATATCTATAATGATAGATCTTGATTAGGAGTATCTTTTTCTAGTACATGTCAAGTATCTATTTTGAAGTCTTGATCGATTTTGGGGGTTGGGAAGGATCAGGTGATGGTTTTGGGTGTGATTTGATTTTCGTCTAGAACATCAAAAATCCTTCAGGATGCTCCAAAATGACTCATCTATATCTATAATGATAGATCTTGATTAGGAGTATCTTTTTCTAGTACATGTCAAGTATCTATTTTGAAGTCTTGATCGATTTTGGGGGTTGGGAAGGATCAGGTGATGGTTTTGGGTGTGTTTTGATTTTCGTCTAGAACATCAAAAATCCTTCAGGATGCTCCAAAATGACTCATCTATATCTATAATGATAGATCTTAATTAGGAGTATCTTTTTCTAGTACATGTCAAGTATCTATTTTGAAGTCTTGATCGATTTTGGGGGTTGGGAAGGATCAGGTGATGGTTTTGGGTGTGATTTGATTTTTGTCTAGAACATCAAAAATCCTTCAGGATGCTCCAAAATGACTCATCTATATCTATAATGATAGATAGATGGTTTTGGGTGTGATTTGATTTTCGTCTAGAACATCAAAAATCCTTCAGGATGCTCCAAAATGACTCATCTATATCTATAATGATAGATCTTGATTAGGAGTATCTTTTTCTAGTACATGTCAAGTATCTATTTTGAAGTCTTGATCGATTTTGGGGGTTGGGAAGGATCAGGTGATGGTTTTGGGTGTGATTTGATTTTCGTCTAGAACATCAAAAATCCTTCAGGATGCTCCAAAATGACTCATCTATATCTATAATGATAGATCTTGATTAGGAGTATCTTTTTCTAGTACATGTCAAGTATCTATTTTGAAGTCTTGATCGATTTTGGGGGTTGGGAAGGATCAGGTGATGGTTTTGGGTGTGATTTGATTTTCGTCTAGAACATCAAAAATCCTTCAGGATGCTCCAAAATGACTCATCTATATCTATAATGATAGATCTTGATTAGGAGTATCTTTTTCTAGTACATGTCAAGTATCTATTTTGAAGTCTTGATCGATTTTGGGGGTTGGGAAGGATCAGGTGATGGTTTTGGGTGTGATTTGATTTTCGTCTAGAACATCAAAAATCCTTCAGGATGCTCCAAAATGACTCATCTATATCTATAATGATAGATCTTGATTAGGAGTATCTTTTTCTAGTACATGTCAAGTATCTATTTTGAAGTCTTGATCGATTTTGGGGGTTGGGAAGGATCAGGTGATGGTTTTGGGTGTGATTTGATTTTCGTCTAGAACATCAAAAATCCTTCAGGATGCTCCAAAATGACTCATCTATATCTATAATGATAGATCTTGATTAGGAGTATCTTTTTCTAGTACATGTCAAGTATCTATTTTGAAGTCTTGATCGATTTTGGGGGTTGGGAAGGATCAGGTGATGGTTTTGGGTGTGATTTGATTTTCGTCTAGAACATCAAAAATCCTTCAGGATGCTCCAAAATGACTCATCTATATCTATAATGATAGATCTTGATTAGGAGTATCTTTTTCTAGTACATGTCAAGTATCTATTTTGAAGTCTTGATCGATTTTGGGGGTTGGAAAGGATCAGGTGATGGTTTTGGGTGTGATTTGATTTTCGTCTAGAACATCAAAAATCCTTCAGGATGCTCCAAAATGACTCATCTATATCTATAATGATAGATCTTGATTAGGAGTATCTTTTTCTAGTACATGTCAAGTATCTATTTTGAAGTCTTGATCGATTTTGGGGGTTGGGAAGGATCAGGTGATGGTTTTGGGTGTGATTTGATTTTCGTCTAGAACATCAAAAATCCTTCAGGATGCTCCAAAATGACTCATCTATATCTATAATGATAGATCTTGATTAGGAGTATCTTTTTCTAGTACATGTCAAGTATCTATTTTGAAGTCTTGATCGATTTTGGGGGTTGGAAAGGATCAGGGGATGGTTTTGGGTGTGATTTGATTTTCGTCTAGAACATCAAAAATCCTTCAGGATGCTCCAAAATGACTCATCTATATCTATAATGATAGATCTTGATTAGGAGTATCTTTTTCTAGTACATGTCAAGATTGTCAAGTATCTATTTTGAAGTCTTGATCGATTTTGGGGGTTGGGAAGGATCAGGTGATGGTTTTGGGTGTGATTTGATTTTCGTCTAGAACATCAAAAATCCTTCAGGATGCTCCAAAATGACTCATCTATATCTATAATGATAGATCTTGATTAGGAGTATCTTTTTCTAGTACATGTCAAGTATCTATTTTGAAGTCTTGATCGATTTTGGGGGTTGGGAAGGATCAGGTGATGGTTTTGGGTGTGATTTGATTTTCGTCTAGAACATCAAAAATCCTTCAGGATGCTCCAAAATGACTCATCTATATCTATAATGATAGATCTTGATTAGGAGTATCTTTTTCTAGTACATGTCAAGTATCTATTTTGAAGTCTTGATCGATTTTGGGGGTTGGGAAGGATCAGGTGATGGTTTTGGATGTGATTTGATTTTCGTCTAGAACATCAAAAATCCTTCAGGATGCTCCAAAATGACTCATCTATATCTATAATGATAGATCTTGATTAGGAGTATCTTTTTCTAGTACATGTCAAGTATCTATTTTGAAGTCTTGATCGATTTTGGGGGTTGGGAAGGATCAGGTGATGGTTTTGGGTGTGATTTGATTTTCGTCTAGAACATCAAAAATCCTTCAGGATGCTCCAAAATGACTCATCTATATCTATAATGATAGATCTTGATTAGGAGTATCTTTTTCTAGTACATGTCAAGTATCTATTTTGAAGTCTTGATCGATTTTGGGGGTTGGGAAGGATCAGGTGATGGTTTTGGGTGTGATTTGATTTTCGTCTAGAACATCAAAAATCCTTCAGGATGCTCCAAAATGACTCATCTATATCTATAATGATAGATCTTGATTAGGAGTATCTTTTTCTAGTACATGTCAAGTATCTATTTTGAAGTCTTGATCGATTTTGGGGGTCGGGAAGGATCAGGTGATGGTTTTGGGTGTGATTTGATTTTCGTCTAGAACATCAAAAATGCTTCAGGATGCTCCAAAATGACTCATCTATATCTATAATGATAGATCTTGATTAGGAGTATCTTTTTCTAGTACATGTCAAGTATCTATTTTGAAGTCTTGATCGATTTTGGGGGTTGGGAAGGATCAGGTGATGGTTTTGGGTGTGATTTGATTTTCGTCTAGAACATCAAAAATGCTTCAGGATGCTCCAAAATGACTCATCTATATCTATAATGATAGATCTTGATTAGGAGTATCTTTTTCTAGTACATGTCAAGTATCTATTTTGAAGTCTTGATCGATTTTGGGGTTGGGAAGGATCAGGTGATGGTTTTGGGTGTGATTTGATTTTCGTCTAGAACATCAAAAATCCTTCGGGATGCTCCAAAATGACTCATCTATATCTATAATGATAGATCTTGATTAGGAGTATCTTTTTCTAGTACATGTCAAGTATCTATTTTGAAGTCTTGATCGATTTTGGGGGTTGGGAAGGATCAGGTGATGGTTTTGGGTGTGATTTGATTTTCGTCTAGAACATCAAAAATCCTTCAGGAT
>NW_026605896.1:0-48921 GCF_945859685.1 Eupeodes corollae
CCTTCAGGATGCTCCAAAATGACTCATCTATATCTATAATGATAGATCTTGATTAGAAGTATCTTTTTCTAGTACATGTCAAGTATCTATTTTGAAGTCTTGATCGATTTTGGGGGTTGGGAAGGATCAGGTGATGGTTTTGGGTGTGATTTGATTTTCGTCTAGAACATCAAAAATCCTTCAGGATGCTCCAAAATGACTCATCTATATCTATAATGATAGATCTTGATTAGGAGTATCTTTTTCTAGTACATGTCAAGTATCTATTTTGAAGTCTTGATCGATTTTGGGGGTTGGGAAGGATCAGGTGATGGTTTTGGGTGTGATTTGATTTTCGTCTAGAACATCAAAAATCCTTCAGGATGCTCCAAAATGACTCATCTATATCTATAATGATAGATCTTGATTAGGAGTATCTTTTTCTAGTACATGTCAAGTATCTATTTTGAAGTCTTGATCGATTTTGGGGGTTGGGAAGGATCAGGTGATGGTTTTGGGTGTGATTTGATTTTCGTCTAGAACATCAAAAATCCTTCAGGATGCTCCAAAATGACTCATCTATATCTATAATGATAGATCTTGATTAGGAGTATCTTTTTCTAGTACATGTCAAGTATCTATTTTGAAGTCTTGATCGATTTTGGGGGTTGGGAAGGATCAGGTGATGGTTTTGGGTGTGATTTGATTTTCGTCTAGAACATCAAAAATCCTTCAGGATGCTCCAAAATGACTCATCTATATCTATAATGATAGATCTTGATTAGGAGTATCTTTTTCTAGTACATGTCAAGTATCTATTTTGAAGTCTTGATCGATTTTGGGGGTTGGGAAGGATCAGGTGATGGTTTTGGGTGTGATTTGATTTTCGTCTAGAACATCAAAAATCCTTCAGGATGCTCCAAAATGACTCATCTATATCTATAATGATAGATCTTGATTAGGAGTATCTTTTTCTAGTACATGTCAAGTATCTATTTTGAAGTCTTGATCGATTTTGGGGGTTGGGAAGGATCAGGTGATGGTTTTGGGTGTGATTTGATTTTCGTCTAGAACATCAAAAATCCTTCAGGATGCTCCAAAATGACTCATCTATATCTATAATGATAGATCTTGATTAGGAGTATCTTTTTCTAGTACATGTCAAGTATCTATTTTGAAGTCTTGATTGATTTTGGGGGTTGGGAAGGATCAGGTAATGGTTTTGGGTGTGATTTGATTTTCGTCTAGAACATCAAAAATCCTTCAGGATGCTCCAAAATGACTCATCTATATCTATAATGATAGATCTTGATTAGGAGTATCTTTTTCTAGTACATGTCAAGTATCTATTTTGAAGTCTTGATCGATTTTGGGGGTTGGGAAGGATCAGGTGATGGTTTTGGGTGTGATTTGATTTTCGTCTAGAACATCAAAAATCCTTCAGGATGCTCCAAAATGACTCATCTATATCTATAATGATAGATCTTGATTAGGAGTATCTTTTTCTAGTACATGTCAAGTATCTATTTTGAAGTCTTGATCGATTTTGGGGGTTGGGAAGGATCAGGTGATGGTTTTGGGTGTGATTTGATTTTCGTCTAGAACATCAAAAATCCTTCAGGATGCTCCAAAATGACTCATCTATATCTATAATGATAGATCTTGATTAGGAGTATCTTTTTCTAGTACATGTCAAGTATCTATTTTGAAGTCTTGATCGATTTTGGGGGTTGGGAAGGATCAGGTGATGGTTTTGGGTGTGATTTGATTTTCGTCTAGAACATCAAAAATCCTTCAGGATGCTCCAAAATGACTCATCTATATCTATAATGATAGATCTTGATTAGGAGTATCTTTTTCTAGTACATGTCAAGTATCTATTTTGAAGTCTTGATCGATTTTGGGGGTTGGGAAGGATCAGGTGATGGTTTTGGGTGTGATTTGATTTTCGTCTAGAACATCAAAAATCCTTCAGGATGCTCCAAAATGACTCATCTATATCTATAATGATAGATCTTGATTAGGAGTATCTTTTTCTAGTACATGTCAAGTATCTATTTTGAAGTCTTGATCGATTTTGGGGGTTGGGAAGGATCAGGTGATGGTTTTGGGTGTGATTTGATTTTCGTCTAGAACATCAAAAATCCTTCAGGATGCTCCAAAATGACTCATCTATATCTATAATGATAGATCTTGATTAGGAGTATCTTTTTCTAGTACATGTCAAGTATCTATTTTGAAGTCTTGATCGATTTTGGGGGTTGGGAAGGATCAGGTGATGGTTTTGGGTGTGATTTGATTTTCGTCTAGAACATCAAAAATCCTTCAGGATGCTCCAAAATGACTCATCTATATCTATAATGATAGATCTTGATTAGGAGTATCTTTTTCTAGTACATGTCAAGTATCTATTTTGAAGTCTTGATCGATTTTGGGGGTTGGGAAGGATCAGGTGATGGTTTTGGGTGTGATTTGATTTTCGTCTAGAACATCAAAAATCCTTCAGGATGCTCCAAAATGACTCATCTATATCTATAATGATAGATCTTGATTAGGAGTATCTTTTTCTAGTACATGTTAAGTATCTATTTTGAAGTCTTGATCGATTTTGGGGGTTGGGAAGGATCAGGTGATGGTTTTGGGTGTGATTTGATTTTCGTCTAGAATATCAAAAATCCTTCAGGATGCTCCAAAATGACTCATCTATATCTATAATGATAGATCTTGATTAGGAGTATCTTTTTCTAGTACATGTCAAGTATCTATTTTGAAGTCTTGATCGATTTTGGGGGTTGGGAAGGATCAGGTGATGGTTTTGGGTGTGATTTGATTTTCGTCTAGAACATCAAAAATCCTTCAGGATGCTCCAAAATGACTCATCTATATCTATAATGATAGATCTTGATTAGGAGTATCTTTTTCTAGTACATGTCAAGTATCTATTTTGAAGTCTTGATCGATTTTGGGGGTTGGGAAGGATCAGGTGATGGTTTTGGGTGTGATTTGATTTTCGTCTAGAACATCAAAAATCCTTCAGGATGCTCCAAAATGACTCATCTATATCTATAATGATAGATCTTGATTAGGAGTATCTTTTTTAGTACATGTCAAGTATCTATTTTGAAGTCTTGATCGATTTTGGGGGTTGGGAAGGATCAGGTGATGGTTTTGGGTGTGATTTGATTTTCGTCTAGAACATCAAAAATCCTTCAGGATGCTCCAAAATGACTCATCTATATCTATAATGATAGATCTTGATTAGGAGTATCTTTTTCTAGTACATGTCAAGTATCTATTTTGAAGTCTTGATCGATTTTGGGGGTTGGGAAGGATCAGGTGATGGTTTTGGGTGTGATTTGATTTTCGTCTAGAACATCAAAAAATCCTTCAGGATGCTCCAAAATGACTCATCTATATCTATAATGATAGATCTTGATTAGGAGTATCTTTTTCTAGTACATGTCAAGTATCTATTTTGAAGTCTTGATCGATTTTGGGGGTTGGGAAGGATCAGGTGATGGTTTTGGGTGTGATTTGATTTTCGTCTAGAACATCAAAAATCCTTCAGGATGCTCCAAAATGACTCATCTATATCTATAATGATAGATCTTGATTAGGAGTATCTTTTTCTAGTACATGTCAAGTATCTATTTTGAAGTCTTGATCGATTTTGGGGGTTGGGAAGGATCAGGTGATGGTTTTGGGTGTGATTTGATTTTCGTCTAGAACATCAAAAATCCTTCAGGATGCTCCAAAATGACTCATCTATATCTATAATGATAGATCTTGATTAGGAGTATCTTTTTCTAGTACATGTCAAGTATCTATTTTGAAGTCTTGATCGATTTTGGGGGTTGGGAAGGATCAGGTGATGGTTTTGGGTGTGATTTGATTTTCGTCTAGAACATCAAAAATCCTTCAGGATGCTCCAAAATGACTCATCTATATCTATAATGATAGATCTTGATTGGGAATATCTTTTTCTAGTACATGTCAAGTATCTATTTTGAAGTCTTGATCGATTTTGGGGGTTGGGAAGGATCAGGTGATGGTTTTGGGTGTGATTTGATTTTCGTCTAGAACATCAAAAATCCTTTAGGATGCTGCAAAATGACTCATCTATATCTATAATGATAGATCTTGATTAGGAGTATCTTTCTCTAGTACATGTCAAGTATCTATTTTGAAGTCTTGATCGATTTTGGGGGTTGGGAAGGATCAGGTGATGGTTTTGGGTGTGATTTGATTTTCGTCTAGAACATCAAAAATCCTTCAGGATGCTCCAAAATGACTCATCTATATCTATAATGATAGATCTTGATTAGGAGTATCTTTTTCTAGTACATGTCAAGTATCTATTTTGAAGACTTGATCGATTTTGGGGGTTGGGAAGGATCAGGTGATGGTTTTGGGTGTGATTTGATTTTCGTCTAGAACATCAAAAATCCTTCAGGATGCTCCAAAATGACTCATCTATATCTATAATGATAGATCTTGATTAGGAGTATCTTTTTCTAGTACATGTCAAGTATCTATTTTGAAGTCTTGATCGATTTTGGGGGTTGGGAAGGATCAGGTGATGGTTTTGGGTGTGATTTGATTTTCGTCTAGAACATCAAAAATCCTTCAGGATGCTCCAAAATGACTCATCTATATCTATAATGATAGATCTTGATTAGGAGTATCTTTTTCTAGTACATGTCAAGTATCTATTTTGAAGTCTTGATCGATTTTGGGGGTTGGTAAGGATCAGGTGATGGTTTTGGGTGTGATTTGATTTTCGTCTAGAACATCAAAAATCCTTCAGGATGCTCCAAAATGACTCATCTATATATATAATGATAGATCTTGATTAGGAGTATCTTTTTCTAGTACATGTCAAGTATCTATTTTGAAGTCTTGATCGATTTTGGGGGTTGGGAAGGATCAGGTGATGGTTTTGGGTGTGATTTAATTTTCGTCTAGAACATCAAAAATCCTTCAGGATGCTCCAAAATGACTCATCTATATCTATAATGATAGATCTTGATTAGGAGTATCTTTTTCTAGTACATATCAAGTATCTATTTTGAAGTCTTGATCGATTTTGGGTTTTGGGAAGGATCAGGTGATGGTTTTGGGTGTGATTTGATTTTCGTCTAGAACATCAAAAATCCTTTAGGATGCTCCAAAATGACTCATCTATATCTATAATGATAGATCTTGATTAGGAGTATCTTTTTCTAGTACATGTCAAGTATCTATTTTGAAGTCTTGATCGATTTTGGGGGTTGGGAAGGATCAGGTAATGGTTTTGGGTGTGATTTGATTTTCGTCTAGAACATCAAAAATCCTTCAGGATGCTCCAAAATGACTCATCTTTATCTATAATGATAGATCTTGATTAGGAGTATCTTTTTCTAGTACATGTCAAGTATCTATTTTGAAGTCTTGATCGATTTTGGGGGTTGGGAAGGATCAGGTGATGGTTTTGGGTGTGATTTGATTTTCGTCTAGAACATCAAAAATCCTTCAGGATGCTCCAAAATGACTCATCTATATCTATAATGATAGATCTTGATTAGGAGTATCTTTTTCTAGTACATGTCAAGTATCTATTTTGAAGTCTTGATCGATTTTGGGGGTTGGGAAGGATCAGGTGATGGTTTTGGGTGTGATTTGATTTTCGTCTAGAACATCAAAAATCCTTCAGGATGCTCCAAAATGACTCATCTAAATCTATAATGATAGATCTTGATTAGGAGTATCTTTTTCTAGTACATGTCAAGTATCTATTTTGAAGTCTTGATCGATTTTGAGGGTTGGGAAGGATCAGGTGATGGTTTTGGGTGTGATTTGATTTTCGTCTAGAACATCAAAAATCCTTCAGGATGCTCCAAAATGACTCATCTATATCTATAATGATAGATCTTGATTAGGAGTATCTTTTTCTAGTACATGTCAAGTATCTATTTTGAAGTCTTGATCGATTTTGGGGGTTGGGAAGGATCAGGTGATGGTTTTGGGTGTGATTTGATTTTCGTCTAGAACATCAAAAATCCTTCAGGATGCTCCAAAATGACTCATCTATATCTAGAATGATAGATCTTGATTAGAAGTATCTTTTTCTAGTACATGTCAAGTATCTATTTTGAAGTCTTGATCGATTTTGGGGGTTGGGAAGGATCAGGTGATGGTTTTGGGTGTGATTTGATTTTCGTCTAGAACATCAAAAATCCTTCAGGATGCTCCAAAATGACTCATCTATATCTATAATGATAGATCTTGATTAGGAGTATCTTTTTCTAGTACATGTCAAGTATCTATTTTGAAGTCTTGATCGATTTTGGGGGTTGGGAAGGATCAGGTGATGGTTTTGGGTGTGATTTGATTTTCGTCTAGAACATCAAAAATCCTTCAGGATGCTCCAAAATGACTCATCTATATCTATAATGATAGATCTTGATTAGGAGTATCTTTTTCTAGTACATGTCAAGTATCTATTTTGAAGTCTTGATCGATTTTGGGATTTGGGAAGGATCAGGTGATGGTTTTGGGTGTGATTTGATTTTCGTCTAGAACATCAAAAATCCTTCAGGATGCTCCAAAATGACTCATCTATATCTATAATGATAGATCTTGATTAGGAGTATCTTTTTCTAGTACATGTCAAGTATCTATTTTGAAGTCTTGATCGATTTTGGGGGTTGGGAAGGATCAGTTGATGGTTTTGGGTGTGATTTGATTTTCGTCTAGAACATCAAAAATCCTTCAGGATGCTCCAAAATGACTCATCTATATCCATAATGATAGATCTTGATTAGGAGTATCTTTTTCTAGTACATGTCAAGTATCTATTTTGAAGTCTTGATCGATTTTGGGGGTTGGGAAGGATCAGGTGATGGTTTTGGGTGTGATTTGATTTTCGTCTAGAACATCAAAAATCCTTCAGGATGCTCCAAAATGACTCATCTATATCTATAATGATAGATCTTGATTAGGAGTATCTTTTTCTAGTACATGTCAAGTATCTATTTTGAAGTCTTGATCGATTTTGGGGGTTGGGAAGGATCAGGTGATGGTTTTGGGTGTGATTTGATTTTCGTCTAGAACATCAAAAATCCTTCAGGATGCTCCAAAATGACTCATCTATATCTATAATGATAGATCTTGATTAGGAGTATCTTTTTCTAGTACATGTCAAGTATCTATTTTGAAGTCTTGATCGATTTTGGGGGTTGGGAAGGATCAGGTGATGGTTTTGGGTGTGATTTGATTTTCGTCTAGAACATCAAAAATCCTTCAGGATGCTCCAAAATGACTCATCTATATCTATAATGATAGATCTTGATTAGGAGTATCTTTTTCTAGTACATGTCAAGTATCTATTTTGAAGTCTTGATCGATTTTGGGGGTTGGGAAGGATCAGGTGATGGTTTTGGGTGTGATTTGATTTTCGTCTAGAACATCAAAAATCCTTCAGGATGCTCCAAAATGACTCATCTATATCTATAATGATAGATCTTGATTAGGAGTATCTTTTTCTAGTACATGTCAAGTAACTATTTTGAAGTCTTGATCGATTTTGGGGGTTGGGAAGGATCAGGTGATGGTTTTGGGTGTGATTTGATTTTCGTCTAGAACATCAAAAATCCTTCAGGATGCTGCAAAATGACTCATCTATATCTATAATGATAGATCTTGATTAGGAGTATCTTTTTCTAGTACATGTCAAGTATCTATTTTGAAGTCTTGATCGATTTTGGGGGTTGGGAAGGATCAGGTGATGGTTTTGGGTGTGATTTGATTTTCGTCTAGAACATCAAAAATCCTTCAGGATGCTCCAAAATGACTCATCTATATCTATAATGATAGATCTTGATTAGGAGTATCTTTTTCTAGTACATGTCAAGTAACTATTTTGAAGTCTTGATCGATTTTGGGGGTTGGGAAGGATCAGGTGATGGTTTTGGGTGTGATTTGATTTTCGTCTAGAACATCAAAAATCCTTCAGGATGCTCCAAAATGACTCATCTATATCTATAATGATAGATCTTGATTAGGAGTATCTTTTTCTAGTACATGTCAAGTATCTATTTTGAAGTCTTGATCGATTTTGGGGGTTGGGAAGGATCAGGTGATGGTTTTGGGTGTGATTTGATTTTCGTCTAGAACATCGAAAATCCTTCAGGATGCTCCAAAATGACTCATCTATATCTATAATGATAGATCTTGATTAGGAGTATCTTTTTCTAGTACATGTCAAGTATCTATTTTGAAGTCTTGATCGATTTTGGGGGTTGGGAAGGATCAGGTGATGGTTTTGGGTGTGATTTGATTTTCGTCTAGAACATCAAAAATCCTTCAGGATGCTCCAAAATGACTCATCTATATCTATAATGATAGATCTTGATTAGGAGTATCTTTTTCTAGTACATGTCAAGTATCTATTTTGAAGTCTTGATCGATTTTGGGGGTTGGGAAGGATCAGGTGATGGTTTTGAGTGTGATTTGATTTTCGTCTAGAACATCAAAAATCCTTCAGGATGCTCCAAAATGACTCATCTATATCTATAATGATAGATCTTGATTAGGAGTATCTTTTTCTAGTACATGCCAAGTATCTATTTTGAAGTCTTGATCGATTTTGGGGGTTGGGAAGGATCAGGTGATGGTTTTGGGTGTGATTTGATTTTCGTCTAGAACATCAAAAATCCTTCAGGATGCTCCAAAATGACTCATCTATATCTATAATGATAGATCTTGATTAGGAGTATCTTTTTCTATTGCATGTCAAGTATCTATTTTGAAGTCTTGATCGATTTTGGGGGTTGGGAAGGATCAGGTGATGGTTTTGGGTGTGATTTGATTTTCGTCTAGAACATCAAAAATCCTTCAGGATGCTCCAAAATGACTCATCTATATCTATAATGATAGATCTTGATTAGGAGTATCTTTTTCTAGTACATGTCAAGTGTCTATTTTGAAGTCTTGATCGATTTTTGGGGTTGGGAAGGATCAGGTGATGGTTTTGGGTGTGATTTGATTTTCGTCTAGAACATCAAAAATCCTTCAGGATGCTCCAAAATGACTCATCTATATCTATAATGATAGATCTTGATTAGGAGTATCTTTTTCTAGTACATGTCAAGTATCTATTTTGAAGTCTTGATCGATTTTGGGGGTTGGGAAGGATCAGGTGATGGTTTTGGGTGTGATTTGATTTTCGTCTAGAACATCAAAAATCCTTCAGGATGCTCCAAAATGACTCATCTATATCTATAATGATAGATCTTGATTAGGAGTATCTTTTTCTAGTACATGTCAAGTATCTATCTTGAAGTCTTGATCGATTTTGGGGGTTGGGAAGGATAAGGTGATGGTTTTGGGTGTGATTTGATTTTCGTCTAGAACATCAAAAATCCTTCAGGATGCTCCAAAATGACTCATCTATATCTATAATGATAGATCTTGATTAGGAGTATCTTTTTCTAGTACATGTCAAGTATCTATTTTGAAGTCTTGATCGATTTTGGGGGTTGGGAAGGATCAGGTGATGGTTTTGGGTGTGATTTGATTTTCGTCTAGAACATCAAAAATCCTTCAGGATGCTCCAAAATGACTCATCTATATCTATAATGATAGATCTTGATTAGGAGTATCTTTTTCTAGTACATGTCAAGTATCTATTTTGAAGTCTTGATCGATTTTGGGGGTTGGGAAGGATCAGGTGATGGTTTTGGGTGTGATTTGATTTTCGTCTAGAACATCAAAAATCCTTCAGGATGCTCCAAAATGACTCATCTATATCTATAATGATAGATCTTGATTGGGAGTGTCTTTTTCTAGTACATGTCAAGTATCTATTTTGAAGTCTTGATCGATTTTGGGGGTTGGGAAGGATCAGGTGATGGTTTTGGGTGTGATTTGATTTTCGTCTAGAACATCAAAAATCCTTCAGGATGCTCCAAAATGACTCATCTATATCTATAATGATAGATCTTGATTAGGAGTATCTTTTTCTAGTACATGTCAAGTATCTATTTTGAAGTCTTGATCGATTTTGGGGGTTGGGAAGGATCAGGTGATGGTTTTGGGTGTGATTTGATTTTCGTCTAGAACATCAAAAATCCTTCAGGATGCTCCAAAATGACTCATCTATATCTATAATGATAGATCTTGATTAGGAGTATCTTTTTCTAGTACATGTCAAGTATCTATTTTGAAGTCTTGATCGATTTTGGGGGTTGGGAAGGATCAGGTGATGGTTTTGGGTGTGATTTGATTTTCGTCTAGAACATCAAAAATCCTTCAGGATGCTCCAAAATGACTCATCTATATCTATAATGATAGATCTTGATTAGGAGTATCTTTTTCTAGTACATGTCAAGTATCTATTTTGAAGTCTTGATCGATTTTGGGGGTTGGGAAGGATCAGGTGATGGTTTTGGGTGTGATTTGATTTTCGTCTAGAACATCAAAAATCCTTCAGGATGCTCCAAAATGACTCATCTATATCTATAATGATAGATCTTGATTAGGAGTATCTTTTTCTAGTACATGTCAAGTATCTATTTTGAAGTCTTGATCGATTTTGGGGGTTGGGAAGGATCAGGTGATGGTTTTGGGTGTGATTTGATTTTCGTCTAGAACATCAAAAATCCTTCAGGATGCTCCAAAATGACTCATCTATATCTATAATGATAGATCTTGATTAGGATTATCTTTTTCTAGTACATGTCAAGTATCTATTTTGAAGTCTTGATCGATTTTGGGGGTTGGGAAGGATCAGGTGATGGTTTTGGGTGTGATTTGATTTTCGTCTAGAACATCAAAAATCCTTCAGGATGCTCCAAAATGACTCATCTATATCTATAATGATAGATCTTGATTAGGAGTATCTTTTTCTAGTACATGTCAAGTATCTATTTTGAAGTCTTGATCGATTTTGGGGGTTGGGAAGGATCAGGTGATGGTTTTGGGTGTGATTTGATTTTCGTCTAGAACATCAAAAATCCTTCAGGATGCTCCAAAATGACTCATCTATATCTATAATGATAGATCTTGATTAGGAGTATCTTTTTCTAGTACATGTCAAGTATCTATTTTGAAGTCTTGATCGATTTTGGGGGTTGGGAAGGATCAGGTGATGGTTTTGGGTGTGATTTGATTTTCGTCTAGAACATCAAAAATCCTTCAGGATGCTCCAAAATGACTCATCTATATCTATAATGATAGATCTTGATTAGGAGTATCTTTGTCTAGTACATGTCAAGTATCTATTTTGAAGTCTTGATCGATTTTGGGGGTTGGGAAGGATCAGGTGATGGTTTTGGGTGTGATTTGATTTTCGTCTAGAACATCAAAAATCCTTCAGGATGCTCCAAAATGACTCATCTATATCTGTAATGATAGATTTTGATTAGGAGTATCTTTTTCTAGTACATGTCAAGTATCTATTTTGAAGTCTTGATCGATTTTGGGGGTTGGGAAGGATCAGGTGATGGTTTTGGGTGTGATTTGATTTTCGTCTAGAACATCAAAAATCCTTCAGGATGCTCCAAAATGACTCATCTATATCTATAATGATAGATCTTGATTAGGAGTATCTTTTTTTAGTACATGTCAAGTATCTATTTTGAAGTCTTGATCGATTTTGGGGGTTGGGAAGGATCAGGTGATGGTTTTGGGTGTGATTTGATTTTCGTCTAGAACATCAAAAATCCTTCAGGATGCTCCAAAATGACTCATCTATATCTATAATGATAGATCTTGATTAGGAGTATCTTTTTTTAGTAAATGTCAAGTATCTTTTTTGAAGTCTTGATCGATTTTGGGGGTTGGGAAGGATCAGGTGATGGTTTTGGGTGTGATTTGATTTTCGTCTAGAACATCAAAAATCCTTCAGGATGCTCCAAAATGACTCATCTATATCTATAATGATAGATCTTGATTAGGAGTATCTTTTTCTAGTACATGTCAAGTATCTATTTTGAAGTCTTGATCGATTTTGGGGGTTGGGAAGGATCAGGTGATGGTTTTGGGTGTGATTTGATTTTCGTCTAGAACATCAAAAATCCTTCGGGATGCTCCAAAATGACTCATCTATATCTATAATGATAGATCTTGATTAGGAGTATCTTTTTCTAGTGCATGTCAAGTATCTATTTTGAAGTCTTGATCGATTTTGGGGGTTGGGAAGGATCAGGTGATGGTTTTGGGTGTGATTTGATTTTCGTCTAGAACATCAAAAATCCTTCAGGATGCTCCAAAATGACTCATCTATATCTATAATGATAGATCTTGATTAGGAGTATCTTTTTCTAGTACATGTCAAGTATCTATTTTAAAGTCTTGATCGATTTTGGGGGTTGGGAAGGATCAGGTGATGGTTTTGGGTGTGATTTGATTTTCGTCTAGAACATCAAAAATCCTTCAGGATGCTCCAAAATGACTCATCTATATCTATAATGATAGATCTTGATTAGGAGTATCTTTTTCTAGTACATGTCAAGTATCTATTTTGAAGTCTTGATCGATTTTGGGGGTTGGGAAGGATCAGGTGATGGTTTTGGGTGTGATTTGATTTTCGTCTAGAACATCAAAAATCCTTCAGGATGCTCCAAAATGACTCATCTATATCTATAATGATAGATCTTGATTAGGATTATCTTTTTCTAGTACATGTCAAGTATCTATTTTGAAGTCTTGATCGATTTTGGGGGTTGGGAAGGATCAGGTGATGGTTTTGGGTGTGATTTGATTTTCGTCTAGAACATCAAAAATCCTTCAGGATGCTCCAAAATGACTCATCTATATCTATAATGATAGATCTTGATTAGGAGTATCTTTTTCTAGTACATGTCAAGTATCTATTTTGAAGTCTTGATCGATTTTGGGGGTTGGGAAGGATCAGGTGATGGTTTTGGGTGTGATTTGATTTTCGTCTAGAACATCAAAAATCCTTCAGGATGCTCCAAAATGACTCATCTATATCTATAATGATAGATCTTGATTAGGAGTATCTTTTTCTAGTACATGTCAAGTATCTATTTTGAAGTCTTGATCGATTTTGGGGGTTGGGAAGGATCAGGTGATGGTTTTGGGTGTGATTTGATTTTCGTCTAGAACATCAAAAATCCTTCAGGATGCTCCAAAATGACTCATCTATATCTATAATGATAGATCTTGATTAGGAGTATCTTTTTCTAGTACATGTCAAGTATCTATTTTGAAGTCTTGATCGATTTTGGGGGTTGGGAAGGATCAGGTGATGGTTTTGGGTTTGATTTGATTTTCGTCTAGAACATCAAAAATCCTTCAGGATGCTCCAAAATGACTCATCTATATCTATAATGATAGATCTTGATTAGGAGTATCTTTTTCTAGTACATGTCAAGTATCTATTTTGAAGTCTTGATCGATTTTGGGGGTTGGGAAGGATCAGGTGATGGTTTTGGGTGTGATTTGATTTTCGTCTAGAACATCAAAAATCCTTCAGGATGCTCCAAAATGACTCATCTATATCTATAATGATAGATCTTGATTAGGAGTATCTTTTTCTAGTACATGTCAAGTATCTATTTTGAAGTCTTGATCGATTTTGGGGGTTGGGAAGGATCAGGTGATGGTTTTGGGGTGTGATTTGATTTTCGTCTAGAACATCAAAAATCCTTCAGGATGCTCCAAAATGACTCATCTATATCTATAATGATAGATCTTGATTAGGAGTATCTTTTTCTAGTACATGTCAAGTATCTATTTTGAAGTCTTGATCGATTTTGGGGGTTGGGAAGGATCAGGTGATGGTTTTGGGTGTGATTTGATTTTCGTCTAGAACATCAAAAATCCTTCAGGATGCTCCAAAATGACTCATCTATATCTATAATGATAGATCTTGATTAGGAGTATCTTTTTCTAGTACATGTCAAGTATCTATTTTGAAGTCTTGATCGATTTTGGGGGTTGGGAAGGATCAGGTGATGGTTTTGGGTGTGATTTGATTTTCGTCTAGAACATCAAAAATCCTTCAGGATGCTCCAAAATGACTCATCTATATCTATAATGATAGATTTTGATTAGGAGTATCTTTTTCTAGTACATGTCAAGTATCTATTTTGAAGTCTTGATCGATTTTGGGGGTTGGGAAGGATCAGGTGATGGTTTTGGGTGTGATTTGATTTTCGTCTAGAACATCAAAAATCCTTCAGGATGCTCCAAAATGACTCATCTATATCTATAATGATAGATCTTGATTAGGAGTATCTTTTTCTAGTACATGTCAAGTATCTATTTTGAAGTCTTGTTCGATTTTGGGGGTTGGGAAGGATCAGGTGATGGTTTTGGGTGTGATTTGATTTTCGTCTAGAACATCAAAAATCCTTCAGGATGGTCCAAAATGACTCATCTATATCTATAATGATAGATCTTGATTAGGAGTATCTTTTTCTAGTACATGTCAAGTATCTATTTTGAAGTCTTGATCGATTTTGGGGGTTGGAAGGATCAGGTGATGGTTTTGGGTGTGATTTGATTTTCGTCTAGAACATCAAAAATCCTTCAGGATGCTCCAAAATGACTCATCTATATCTATAATGATAGATCTTGATTAGGAGTATCTTTTTCTAGTACATGTCAAGTATCTATTTTGAAGTCTTGATCGATTTTGGGGGTTGGGAAGGATCAGGTGATGGTTTTTGGGTGTGATTTGATTTTCGTCTAGAACATCAAAAATCCTTCAGGATGCTCCAAAATGACTCATCTATATCTATAATGATAGATCTTGATTAGGAGTATCTTTTTCTAGTACATGTCAATTATCTATTTTGAAGTCTTGATCGATTTTGGGGTTGGGAAGGATCAGGTGATGGTTTTGGGTGTGATTTGATTTTC
This sequence comes from Eupeodes corollae, assembly GCF_945859685.1. Taxonomy (NCBI): domain Eukaryota; kingdom Metazoa; phylum Arthropoda; class Insecta; order Diptera; family Syrphidae; genus Eupeodes; species Eupeodes corollae. The sequence goes on from NW_026605896.1 coordinate 14,851, forward strand.
GTCTAGAACATCAAAAATCCTTCAGGATGCTCCAAAATGACTCATCTATATCTATAATGATAGATCTTGATTAGGAGTATCTTTTTCTAGTACATGTCAAGTATCTATTTTGAAGTCTTGATCGATTTTGGGGGTTGGGAAGAATCAGGTGATGGTTTTGGGTGTGATTTGATTTTCGTCTAGAACATCAAAAATCCTTCAGGATGCTCCAAAATGACTCATATATATCTATAATGATAGATCTTGATTAGGAGTATCTTTTTCTAGTACATGTCAAGTATCTATTTTGAAGTCTTGATCGATTTTTGGGGGTTGGGAAGGATCAGGTGATGGTTTTGGGTGTGATTTGATTTTCGTCTAGAACATCAAAAATCCTTCAGGATGCTCCAAAATGACTCATCTATATCTATAATGATAGATCTTGATTAGGAGTATCTTTTTCTAGTACATGTCAAGTATCTATTTGTAAGTCTTGATCGATTTTGGGGGTTGGGAAGGATCAGGTGATGGTTTTGGGTGTGATTTGATTTTCGTCTAGAACATCAAAAATCCTTCAGGATGCTCCAAAATGACTCATCTATATCTATAATGATAGATCTTGATTAGGAGTATCTTTTTTTAGTACATGTCAAGTATCTATTTTGAAGTCTTGATCGATTTTGGGGGTTGGGAAGGATCAGGTGATGGTTTTGGGTGTGATTTGATTTTCGTCTAGAACATCAAAAATCCTTCAGGATGCTCCAAAATGACTCATCTATATCTATAATGATAGATCTTGATTAGGAGTATCTTTTTCTAGTACATGTCAAGTATCTATTTTGAAGTCTTGATCGATTTTGGGGGTTGGGAAGGATCAGGTGATGGTTTTGGGTGTGATTTGATTTTCGTCTAGAACATCAAAAATCCTTCAGGATGCTCCAAAATGACTCATCTATATCTATAATGATAGATCTTGATTAGGAGTATCTTTTTCTAGTACATGTCAAGTATCTATTTTGAAGTCTTGATCGATTTTGGGGGTTGGGAAGGATCAGGTGATGGTTTTGGGTGTGATTTGATTTTCGTCTAGAACATCAAAAATCCTTCAGGATGCTCCAAAATGACTCATCTATATCTATAATGATAGATCTTGATTAGGAGTATCTTTTTCTAGTACATGTCAAGTATCTATTTTGAAGTCTTGATCGATTTTGGGGGTTGGGAAGGATCAGGTGATGGTTTTGGGTGTGATTTGATTTTCGTCTAGAACATCAAAAATCCTTCAGGATGCTCCAAAATGACTCATCTATATCTATAATGATAGATCTTGATTAGGAGTATCTTTTTCTAGTACATGTCAAGTATCTATTTTGAAGTCTTGATCGATTTTGGGGGTTGGGAAGGATCAGGTGATGGTTTTGGGTGTGATTTGATTTTCGTCTAGAACATCAAAAATCCTTCAGGATGCTCCAAAATGACTCATCTATATCTATAATGATAGATCTTGATTAGGAGTATCTTTTTCTAGTACATGTCAAGTATCTATTTTGAAGTCTTGATCGATTTTGGGGGTTGGGAAGGATCAGGTGATGGTTTTGGGTGTGATTTGATTTTCGACTAGAACATCAAAAATCCTTCAGGATGCTCCAAAATGACTCATCTATATCTATAATGATAGATCTTGATTAGGAGTATCTTTTTCTAGTACATGTCAAGTATCTATTTTGAAGTCTTGTTCGATTTTGGGGGTTGGGAAGGATCAGGTGATGGTTTTGGGTGTGATTTGATTTTCGTCTAGAACATCAAAAATCCTTCAGGATGCTCCAAAATGACTCATCTATATCTATAATGATAGATCTTGATTAGGAGTATCTTTTTCTAGTACATGTCAAGTATCTATTTTGAAGTCTTGATCGATTTTGGGGGTTGGGAAGGATCAGGTGATGGTTTTGGGTGTGATTTGATCTTCGTCTAGAACATCAAAAATCCTTCAGGATGCTCCAAAATGACTCATCTATATCCATAATGATAGATCTTGATTAGGAGTATCTTTTTCTAGTACATGTCAAGTATCTATTTTGAAGTCTTGATCGATTTTGGGGGTTGGGAAGGATCAGGTGATGGTTTTGGGTGTGATTTGATTTTCGTCTAGAACATCAAAAATCCTTCAGGATGCTCCAAAATGACTCATCTATATCTATAATGATAGATCTTGATTAGGAGTATCTTTTTCTAGTACATGGCAAGTATCTATTTTGAAGTCTTGATCGATTTTCGGGGTTGGGAAGGATCAGGTGATGGTTTTGGGTGTGATTTGATTTTCGTCTAGAACATCAAAAATCCTTCAGGATGCTCCAAAATGACTCATCTATATCTATAATGATAGATCTTGATTAGGAGTATCTTTTTCTAGTACATGTCAAGTATCTATTTTAAAGTCTTGATCGATTTTGGGGGTTGGGAAGGATCAGGTGATGGTTTTGGGTGTGATTTGATTTTCGTCTAGAACATCAAAAATCCTTCAGGATGCTCCAAAATGACTCATCTATATCTATAATGATAGATCTTGATTAGGAGTATCTTTTTCTAGTACATGTCAAGTATCTATTTTGAAGTCTTGATCGATTTTGGGGGTTGGGAAGGATCAGGTGATGGTTTTGGGTGTGATTTGATTTTCGTCTAGAACATCAAAAATCCTTCAGGATGCTCCAAAATGACTCATCTATATCTATAATGATAGATCTTGATTAGGAGTATCTTTTTCTAGTACATGTCAATTATCTATTTTGAAGTCTTGATCGATTTTGGGGGTTGGGAAGGATCAGGTGATGGTTTTGGGTGTGATTTGATTTTCGTCTAGAACATCAAAAATCCTTCAGGATGCTCCAAAATGACTCATCTATATCTATAATGATAGATCTTGATTAGGAGTATCTTTTTCTAGTACATGTCAAGTATCTATTTTGAAGTCTTGATCGATTTTGGGGGTTGGGAAGAATCAGGTGATGGTTTTGGGTGTGATTTGATTTTCGTCTAGAACATCAAAAATCCTTCAGGATGCTCCAAAATGACTCATATATATCTATAATGATAGATCTTGATTAGGAGTATCTTTTTCTAGTACATGTCAAGTATCTATTTTGAAGTCTTGATCGATTTTGGGGGTTGGGAAGGATCAGGTGATGGTTTTGGGTGTGATTTGATTTTCGTCTAGAACATCAAAAATCCTTCAGGATGCTCCAAAATGACTCATCTATATCTATAATGATAGATCTTGATTAGGAGTATCTTTTTCTAGTACATGTCAAGTATCTATTTGTAAGTCTTGATCGATTTTGGGGGTTGGGAAGGATCAGGTGATGGTTTTGGGTGTGATTTGATTTTCGTCTAGAACATCAAAAATCCTTCAGGATGCTCCAAAATGACTCATCTATATCTATAATGATAGATCTTGATTAGGAGTATCTTTTTTTAGTACATGTCAAGTATCTATTTTGAAGTCTTGATCGATTTTGGGGGTTGGGAAGGATCAGGTGATGGTTTTGGGTGTGATTTGATTTTCGTCTAGAACATCAAAAATCCTTCAGGATGCTCCAAAATGACTCATCTATATCTATAATGATAGATCTTGATTAGGAGTATCTTTTTCTAGTACATGTCAAGTATCTATTTTGAAGTCTTGATCGATTTTGGGGGTTGGGAAGGATCAGGTGATGGTTTTGGGTGTGATTTGATTTTCGTCTAGAACATCAAAAATCCTTCAGGATGCTCCAAAATGACTCATCTATATCTATAATGATAGATCTTGATTAGGAGTATCTTTTTCTAGTACATGTCAAGTATCTATTTTGAAGTCTTGATCGATTTTGGGGGTTGGGAAGGATCAGGTGATGGTTTTGGGTGTGATTTGATTTTCGTCTAGAACATCAAAAATCCTTCAGGATGCTCCAAAATGACTCATCTATATCTATAATGATAGATCTTGATTAGGAGTATCTTTTTCTAGTACATGTCAAGTATCTATTTTGAAGTCTTGATCGATTTTGGGGGTTGGGAAGGATCAGGTGATGGTTTTGGGTGTGATTTGATTTTCGTCTAGAACATCAAAAATCCTTCAGGATGCTCCAAAATGACTCATCTATATCTATAATGATAGATCTTGATTAGGAGTATCTTTTTCTAGTACATGTCAAGTATCTATTTTGAAGTCTTGATCGATTTTGGGGGTTGGGAAGGATCAGGTGATGGTTTTGGGTGTGATTTGATTTTCGTCTAGAACATCAAAAATCCTTCAGGATGCTCCAAAATGACTCATCTATATCTATAATGATAGATCTTGATTAGGAGTATCTTTTTCTAGTACACGTCAAGTATCTATTTTGAAGTCTTGATCGATTTTGGGGGTTGGGAAGGATCAGGTGATGGTTTTGGGTGTGATTTGATTTTCGACTAGAACATCAAAAATCCTTCAGGATGCTCCAAAATGACTCATCTATATCTATAATGATAGATCTTGATTAGGAGTATCTTTTTCTAGTACATGTCAAGTATCTATTTTGAAGTCTTGTTCGATTTTGGGGGTTGGGAAGGATCAGGTGATGGTTTTGGGTGTGATTTGATTTTCGTCTAGAACATCAAAAATCCTTCAGGATGCTCCAAAATGACTCATCTATATCTATAATGATAGATCTTGATTAGGAGTATCTTTTTCTAGTACATGTCAAGTATCTATTTTGAAGTCTTGATCGATTTTGGGGGTTGGGAAGGATCAGGTGATGGTTTTGGGTGTGATTTGATCTTCGTCTAGAACATCAAAAATCCTTCAGGATGCTCCAAAATGACTCATCTATATCCATAATGATAGATCTTGATTAGGAGTATCTTTTTCTAGTACATGTCAAGTATCTATTTTGAAGTCTTGATCGATTTTGGGGGTTGGGAAGGATCAGGTGATGGTTTTGGGTGTGATTTGATTTTCGTCTAGAATATCAAAAATCCTTCAGGATGCTCCAAAATGACTCATCTATATCTATAATGATAGATCTTGATTAGGAGTATCTTTTTCTAGTACATGGCAAGTATCTATTTTGAAGTCTTGATCGATTTTGGGGGTTGGGAAGGATCAGGTGATGGTTTTGGGTGTGATTTGATTTTCGTCTAGAACATCAAAAATCCTTCAGGATGCTCCAAAATGACTCATCTATATCTATAATGATAGATCTTGATTAGGAGTATCTTTTTCTAGTACATGTCAAGTATCTATTTTAAAGTCTTGATCGATTTTGGGGGTTGGGAAGGATCAGGTGATGGTTTTGGGTGTGATTTGATTTTCGTCTAGAACATCAAAAATCCTTCAGGATGCTCCAAAATGACTCATCTATATCTATAATGATAGATCTTGATTAGGAGTATCTTTTTCTAGTACATGTCAAGTATCTATTTTGAAGTCTTGATCGATTTTGGGGGTTGGGAAGGATCAGGTGATGGTTTTGGGTGTGATTTGATTTTCGTCTAGAACATCAAAAATCCTTCAGGATGCTCCAAAATGACTCATCTATATCTATAATGATAGATCTTGATTAGGAGTATCTTTTTCTAGTACATGTCAAGTATCTATTTTGAAGTCTTGATCGATTTTGGGGGTTGGGAAGGATCAGGTGATGGTTTTGGGTGTGATTTGATTTTCGTCTAGAACATCAAAAATCCTTCAGGATGCTCCAAAATGACTCATCTATATCTATAATGATAGATCTTGATTAGGAGTATTTTTTTCTAGTACATGTCAAGTATCTATTTTGAAGTCTTGATCGATTTTGGGGGTTGGGAAGGATCAGGTGATGGTTTTGGGTGTGATTTGATTTTCGTCTAGAACATCAAAAATCCTTCAGGATGCTCCAAAATGACTCATCTATATCTATAATGATAGATCTTGATTAGGAGTATCTTTTTCTAGTACATGTCAAGTATCTATTTTGAAGTCTTGATCGATTTTGGGGGTTGGGAAGGATCAGGTGATGGTTTTGGGTGTGATTTGATTTTCGTCTAGAACATCAAAAATCCTTCAGGATGCTCCAAAATGACTCATCTATATCTATAATGATAGATCTTGATTAGGAGTATCTTTTTCTAGTACATGTCAAGTATCTATTTTGAAGTCTTGATCGATTTTGGGGGTTGGGAAGGATCAGGTGATGGTTTTGGGTGTGATTTGATTTTCGTCTAGAACATCAAAAATCCTTCAGGATGCTCCAAAATGACTCATCTATATCTATAATGATAGATCTTGATTAGGAGTATCTTTTTCTAGTACATGTCAAGTATCTATTTTGAAGTCTTGATCGATTTTGGGGGTTGGGAAGGATCAGGTGATGGTTTTGGGTGTGATTTGATTTTCGTCTAGAACATCAAAAATCCTTCAGGATGCTCCAAAATGACTCATCTATATCTATAATGATAGATCTTGATTAGGAGTATCTTTTTCTAGTACATGTCAAGTATCTATTTTGAAGTCTTGATCGATTTTGGGGGTTGGGAAGGATCAGGTGATGGTTTTGGGTGTGATTTGATTTTCGTCTAGAACATCAAAAATCCTTCAGGATGCTCCAAAATGACTCATCTATATCTATAATGATAGATCTTGATTAGGAGTATCTTTTTCTAGTACATGTCAAGTATCTATTTTGAAGTCTTGATCGATTTTGGGGGTTGGGAAGGATCAGGTGATGGTTTTGGGTGTGATTTGATTTTCGTCTAGAACATCAAAAATCCTTCAGGATGCTCCAAAATGACTCATCTATATCTATAATGATAGATCTTGATTAGGAGTATCTTTTTCTAGTACATGTCAAGTATCTATTTTGAAGTCTTGATCGATTTTGGGGGTTGGGAAGGATCAGGTGATGGTTTTGGGTGTGATTTGATTTTCGTCTAGAACATCAAAAATCCTTCAGGATGCTCCAAAATGACTCATCTATATCTATAATGATAGATCTTGATTAGGAGTATCTTTTTCTAGTACATGTCAAGTATCTATTTTGAAGTCTTGATCGATTTTGGGGGTTGGGAAGGATCAGGTGATGGTTTTGGGTGTGATTTGATTTTCGTCTAGAACATCAAAAATCCTTCAGGATGCTCCAAAATGACTCATCTATATCTATAATGATAGATCTTGATTAGGAGTATCTTTTTCTAGTACATGTCAAGTATCTATTTTGAAGTCTTGATCGATTTTGGGGGTTGGGAAGGATCAGGTGATGGTTTTGGGTGTGATTTGATTTTCGTCTAGAACATCAAAAATCCTTCAGGATGCTCCAAAATGACTCATCTATATCTATACTGATAGATCTTGATTAGGAGTATCTTTTTCTAGTACATGTCAAGTATCTATTTTGAAGTCTTGATCGATTTTGGGGGTTGGGAAGGATCAGGTGATGGTTTTGGGTGTGATTTGATTTTCGTCTAGAACATCAAAAATCCTTCAGGATGCTCCAAAATGACTCATCTATATCTATAATGATAGATCTTGATTAGGAGTATCTTTTTCTAGTACATGTCAAGTATGTATTTTGAAGTCTTGATCGATTTTGGGGGTTGGGAAGGATCAGGTGATGGTTTTGGGTGTGATTTGATTTTCGTCTAGAACATCAAAAATCCTTCAGGATGCTCCAAAATGACTCATCTATATCTATAATGATAGATCTTGATTAGGAGTATCTTTTTCTAGTACATGTCAAGTATCTTTTTTGAAGTCTTGATCGATTTTGGGGGTTGGGAAGGATCAGGTGATGGTTTTGGGTGTGATTTGATTTTCGTCTAGAACATCAAAAATCCTTCAGGATGCTCCAAAATGACTCATCTATATCTATAATGATAGATCTTGATTAGGAGTATCTTTTTCTAGTACATGTCAAGTATCTATTTTGAAGTCTTGATCGATTTTGGGGGTTGGGAAGGATCAGGTGATGGTTTTGGGTGTGATTTGATTTTCGTCTAGAACATCAAAAATCCTTCAGGATGCTTCAAAATGACTCATCTATATCTATAATGATAGATCTTGATTAGGAGTATCTTTTTCTAGTACATGTCAAGTATCTATTTTGAAGTCTTGATCGATTTTGGGGGTTGGGAAGGATCAGGTGATGGTTTTGGGTGTGATTTGATTTTCGTCTAGAACATCAAAAATCCTTCAGGATGCTCCAAAATGACTCATCTATATCTATAATGATAGATCTTGATTAGGAGTATCTTTTTCTAGTACATGTCAAGTATCTATTTTGAAGTCTTGATCGATTTTGGGGGTTGGGAAGGATCAGGTGATGGTTTTGGGTGTGATTTGATTTTCGTCTAGAACATCAAAAATCCTTCAGGATGCTCCAAAATGACTCATCTATATCTATAATGATAGATCTTGATTAGGAGTATCTTTTTCTAGTACATGTCAAGTATCTTTTTTGAAGTCTTGATCGATTTTGGGGGTTGGGAAGGATCAGGTGATGGTTTTGGGTGTGATTTGATTTTCGTCTAGAACATCAAAAATCCTTCAGGATGCTCCAAAATGACTCATCTATATCTATAATGATAGATCTTGATTAGGAGTATCTTTTTCTAGTACATGTCAAGTATCTATTTTGAAGTCTTGATCGATTTTGGGGGTTGGGAAGGATCAGGTGATGGTTTTGGGTGTGATTTGATTTTCGTCTAGAACATCAAAAATCCTTCAGGATGCTTCAAAATGACTCATCTATATCTATAATTATAGATCTTGATTAGGAGTATCTTTTTCTAGTACATGTCAAGTATCTGTTTTGAAGTCTTGATCGATTTTGGGGGTTGGGAAGGATCAGGTGATGGTTTTGGGTGTAATTTGATTTTCGTCTAGAACATCAAAAATCCTTCAGGATGCTCCAAAATGACTCATCTATATCTATAATGATAGATCTTGATTAGGAGTATCTTTTTCTAGTACATGTCAAGTATCTATTTTGAAGTCTTGATCGATTTTGGGGGTTGGGAAGGATCAGGTGATGGTTTTGGGTGTGATTTGATTTTCGTCTAGAACATCAAAAATCCTTCAGGATGCTCCAAAATGACTCATCTATATCTATAATGATAGATTTTGATTAGGAGTATCTTTTTCTAGTACATGTCAAGTATCTATTTGGAAGTCTTGATCGATTTTGGAGGTTGGGAAGGATCAGGTGATGGTTTTGGGTGTGATTTGATTTTCGTCTAGAACATCAAAAATCCTTCAGGATGCTCCAAAATGACTCATCTATATCTATAATGATAGATCTTGATTAGGAGTATCTTTTTCTAGTACATGTCAAGTATCTATTTTGAAGTCTTGATCGATTTTGGGGGTTGGGAAGGATCAGGTGATGGTTTTGGGTGTGATTTGATTTTCGTCTAGAACATCAAAAATCCTTCAGGATGCTCCAAAATGACTCATCTATATCTATAATGATAGATCTTGATTAGAAGTATCTTTTTCTAGTACATGTCAAGTATCTATTTTGAAGTCTTGATCGATTTTGGGGGTTGGGAAGGATCAGGTGATGGTTTTGGGTGTGATTTGATTTTCGTCTAGAACATCAAAAATCCTTCAGGATGCTCCAAAATGACTCATCTATATCTATAATGATAGATCTTGATTAGGAGTATCTTTTTCTAGTACATGTCAAGTATCTATTTTGAAGTCTTGATCGATTTTGGGGGTTGGGAAGGATCAGGTGATGGTTTTGGGTGTGATTTGATTTTCGTCTAGAACATCAAAAATCCTTCAGGATGCTCCAAAATGACTCATCTATATCTATAATGATAGATCTTAATTAGGAGTATCTTTTTCTAGTACATGTCAAGTATCTATTTTGAAGTCTTGATCGATTTTGGGGGTTGGGAAGGATCAGGTGATGGTTTTGGGTGTGATTTGATTTTCGTCTAGAACATCAAAAATCCTTCAGGATGCTCCAAAATGACTCATCTATATCTATAATGATAGATCTTGATTAGGAGTATCTTTTTCTAGTACATGTGAAGTATCTATTTTGAAGTCTTGATCGATTTTGGGGGTTGGGAAGGATCAGGTGATGGTTTTGGGTGGGATTTGATTTTCGTCTAGAACATCAAAAATCCTTCAGGATGCTCCAAAATGACTCATCTATATCTATAATGATAGATCTTGATTAGGAGTATCTTTTTCTAGTACATGTCAAGTATCTATTTTGAAGTCTTGATCGATTTTGGGGGTTGGGAAGGATCAGGTGATGGTTTTGGATGTGATTTGATTTTCGTCTAGAACATCAAAAATCCTTCAGGATGCTCCAAAATGACTCGTCTATATCTATAATGATAGATCTTGATTAGGAGTATCTTTTTCTAGTACATGTCAAGTATCTATTTTGAAGTCTTGATCGATTTTGGGGGTTGGGAAGGATCAGGTGATGGTTTTGGGTGTGATTTGATTTTCGTCTAGAACATCAAAAATCCTTCAGGATGCTCCAAAATGACTCATCTATATCTATAATGATAGATCTTGATTAGGAGTATCTTTTTCTAGTACATGTCAAGTATCTATTTTGAAGTCTTGATCGATTTTGGGGGTTGGGAAGGATCAGGTGATGGTTTTGGGTGTGATTTGATTTTCGTCTAGAACATCAAAAATCCTTCAGGATGCTCCAAAATGACTCATCTATATCTATAATGATAGATCTTGATTAGGAGTATCTTTTTCTAGTACATGTCAAGTATCTATTTTGAAGTCTTGATCGATTTTGGGGGTTTTGAAGGATCAGGTGATGGTTTTGGGTGTGATTTGATTTTCGTCTAGAACATCAAAAATCCTTCAGGATGCTCCAAAATGACTCATCTATATCTATAATGATAGATCTTGATTAGGAGTATCTTTTTCTAGTACATGTCAAGTATCTATTTTGAAGTCTTGATCGATTTTGGGGGTTGGGAAGGATCAGGTGATGGTTTTGGGTGTGATTTGATTTTGGTCTAGAACATCAAAAATCCTTCAGGATGCTCCAAAATGACTCATCTATATCTATAATGATAGATCTTGATTAGGAGTATCTTTTTCTAGTACATGTCAAGTATCTATTTTGAAGTCTTGATCGATTTTGGGGGTTGGGAAGGATCAGGTGATGGTTTTTGGTGTGATTTGATTTTCGTCTAGAACATCAAAAATCCTTCAGGATGCTCCAAAATGACTCATCTATATCTATAATGATAGATCTTGATTAGGAGTATCTTTTTCTAGTACATGTCAAGTATCTATTTTGAAGTCTTGATCGATTTTGGGGGTTGGGAAGGATCAGGTGATGGTTTTGGGTGTGATTTGATTTTCGTCTAGAACATCAAAAATCCTTCAGGATGCTCCAAAATGACTCATCTATATCTATAATGATAGATCTTGATTAGGAGTATCTTTTTCTAGTACATATCAAGTATCTATTTTGAAGTCTTGATCGATTTTGGGGGTTGGGAAGGATCAGGTGATGGTTTTGGGTGTGATTTGATTTTCGTCTAGAACATCAAAAATCCTTCAGGATGCTCCAAAATGACTCATCTATATCTATAATGATAGATCTTGATTAGGAGTATCTTTTTCTAGTACATGTCAAGTATCTATTTTGAAGTCTTGATCGATTTTGGGGGTTGGGAAGGATCAGGTGATGGTTTTGGGTGTGATTTGATTTTCGTCTAGAACATCAAAAATCCTTCAGGATGCTCCAAAATGACTCATCTATATCTATAATGATAGATCTTGATTAGGAGTATCTTTTTCTAGTACATGTCAAGTATCTATTTTGAAGTCTTGATCGATTTTGGGGGTTGGGAAGGATCAGGTGATGGTTTTGGGCGTGATTTGATTTTCGTCTAGAACATCAAAAATCCTTCAGGATGCTCCAAAATGACTCATCTATATCTATAATGATAGATCTTGATTAGGAGTATCTTTTTCTAGTACATGTCAAGTATCTATTTTGAAGTCTTGATCGATTTTGGGGGTTGGGAAGGATCAGGTGATGGTTTTGGGTGTGATTTGATTTTCGTCTAGAACATCAAAAATCCTTCAGGATGCTCCAAAATGACTCATCTATATCTATAATGATAGATCTTGATTAGGAGTATCTTTTTCTAGTACATGTCAAGTATCTATTTTGAAGTCTTGATCGATTTTGGGGGTTGGGAAGGATCAGGTGATGGTTTTGGGTGTGATTTGATTTTCGTCTAGAACATCAAAAATCCTTCAGGATGCTCCAAAATGACTCATCTATATCTATAATGATAGATCTTGATTAGGAGTATCTTTTTCTAGTACATGTCAAGTATCTATTTTGAAGTCTTGATCGATTTTGGGGGTTGGGAAGGATCAGGTGATGGTTTTGGGTGTGATTTGATTTTCGTCTAGAACATCAAAAATCCTTCAGGATGCTCCAAAATGACTCATCTATATCTATAATGATAGATCTTGATTAGGAGTATCTTTTTCTAGTACATGTCAAGTATCTATTTTGAAGTCTTGATCGATTTTGGGGGTTGGGAAGGATCAGGTGATGGTTTTGGGTGTGATTTGATTTTCGTCTAGAACATCAAAAATCCTTCAGGATGCTCCAAAATGACTCATCTATATCTATAATGATAGATCTTGATTAGGAGTATCTTTTTCTAGTACATGTCAAGTATCTATTTTGAAGTCTTGATCGATTTTGGGGGTTGGGAAGGATCAGGTGATGGTTTTGGGTGTGATTTGATTTTCGTCTAGAACATCAAAAATCCTTCAGGATGCTCCAAAATGACTCATCTATATCTATAATGATAGATCTTGATTAGGAGTATCTTTTTCTAGTACATGTCAAGTATCTATTTTGAAGTCTTGATCGATTTTGGGGGTTGGGAAGGATCAGGTGATGGTTTTGGGTGTGATTTGATTTTCGTCTAGAACATCAAAAATCCTTCAGGATGCTCCAAAATGACTCATCTATATCTATAATGATAGGTGATGGTTTTGGGTGTGATTTGATTTTCGTCTAGAACATCAAAAATCCTTCAGGATGCTCCAAAATGACTCATCTATATCTATAATGATAGATCTTGATTAGGAGTATCTTTTTCTAGTACATTTCAAGTATCTATTTTGAAGTCTTCATCGATTTTGGGGGTTGGGAAGGATCAGGTGATGGTTTTGGGTGTTATTTGATTTTCGTCTAGAACATCAAAAATCCTTCAGGATGCTCCAAAATGACTCATCTATATCTATAATGATAGATCTTGACTAGGAGTATCTTTTTCTAGTACATGTCAAGTATCTATTTTGAAGTCTTGATCGATTTTGGGGGTTGGGAAGGATCAGGTGATGGTTTTGGGTGTGATTTGATTTTCGTCTAGAACATCAAAAATCCTTCAGGATGCTCCAAAATGACTCATCTATATCTATAATGATAGATCTTGATTAGGAGTATCTTTTTCTAGTACATGTCAAGTATCTATTTTGAAGTCTTGATCGATTTTGGGGGTTGGGAAGGATCAGGTGATGGTTTTGGGTGTGATTTGATTTTCGTCTAGAACATCAAAAATCCTTCAGGATGCTCCAAAAAATGACTCATCTATATCTATAATGATAGATCTTGATTAGGAGTATCTTTTTCTAGTACATGTCAAGTATCTATTTTGAAGTCTTGATCGATTTTGGGGGTTGGGAAGGATCAGGTGATGGTTTTGGGTGTGATTTGATTTTCGTCTAGAACATCAAAAATCCTTCAGGATGCTCCAAAATGACTCATCTATATCTATAATGATAGATCTTGATTAGGAGTATCTTTTTCTAGTACATGTCAAGTATCTATTTTGAAGTCTTGATCGATTTTGGGGGTTGGGAAGGATCAGGTGATGGTTTTGGGTGTGATTTGATTTTCGTCTAGAACATCAAAAATCCTTCAGGATGCTCCAAAATGACTCATCTATATCTATAATGATAGATCTTGATTAGGAGTATCTTTTTCTAGTACATGTCAAGTATCTATTTTGAAGTCTTGATCGATTTTGGGGGTTGGGAAGGATCAGGTGATGGTTTTGGGTGTGATTTGATTTTCGTCTAGAACATCAAAAATCCTTTAGGATGCTCCAAAATGACTCATCTATATCTATAATGATAGATCTTGATTAGGAGTATCTTTTTCTAGTACATGTCAAGTATCTATTTTGAAGTCTTGATCGATTTTGGGGGTTGGGAAGGATCAGGTGATGGTTTTGGGTGTGATTTGATTTTCGTCTAGAACATCAAAAATCCTTCAGGATGCTCCAAAATGACTCATCTATATCTATAATGATAGATCTTGATTAGGAGTATCTTTTTCTAGTACATGTCAAGTATCTATTTTGAAGTCTTGATCGATTTTGGGGGTTGGGAAGGATCAGGTGATGGTTTTGGGTGTGATTTGATTTTCGTCTAGAACATCAAAAATCCTTCAGGATGCTCCAAAATGACTCATCTATATCTATAATGATAGATCTTGATTAGGAGTATCTTTTTCTAGTACATGTCAAGTATCTATTTTGAAGTCTTGATCGATTTTGGGGGTTGGGAAGGATCAGGTGATGGTTTTGGGTGTGATTTGATTTTCGTCTAGAACATCAAAAATCCTTCAGGATGCTCCAAAATGACTCATCTATATTTATAATGATAGATCTTGATTAGGAGTATCTTTTTCTAGTACATGTCAAGTATCTATTTTGAAGTCTTGATCGATTTTGGGGGTTGGGAAGGATCAGGTGATGGTTTTGGGTGTGATTTGATTTTCGTCTAGAACATCAAAAATCCTTCAGGATGCTCCAAAATGACTCATCTATATCTATAATGATAGATCTTGATTAGGAGTATCTTTTTCTAGTACATGTCAAGTATCTATTTTGAAGTCTTGATCGATTTTGGGGGTTGGGAAGGATCAGGTGATGGTTTTGGGTGTGATTTGATTTTCGTCTAGAACATCAAAAATCCTTCAGGATGCTCCAAAATGACTCATCTATATCTATAATGATAGATCTTGATTAGGAGTATCTTTTTCTAGTACATGTCAAGTATCTATTTTGAAGTCTTGATCGATTTTGGGGGTTGGGAAGGATCAGGTGATGGTTTTGGGTGTGATTTGATTTTCGTCTAGAACATCAAAAATCCTTCAGGATGCTCCAAAATGACTCATCTATATCTATAATGATAGATCTTGATTAGGAGTATCTTTTTCTAGTACATGTCATGTATCTATTTTGAAGTCTTGATCGATTTTGGGGGTTGGGAAGGATCAGGTGATGGTTTTGGGTGTGATTTGATTTTCGTCTAGAACATCAAAAATCCTTCAGGATGCTCCAAAATGACTCATCTATATCTATAATGATAGATCTTGATTAGGAGTATCTTTTTCTAGTACATGTAAAGTATCTATTTTGAAGTCTTGATCGATTTTGGGGGTTGGGAAGGATCAGGTGATGGTTTTGGGTGTGATTTGATTTTCGTCTAGAACATCAAAAATCCTTCAGGATGCTCCAAAATGACTCATCTATATCTATAATGATAGATCTTGATTAGGAGTATCTTTTTCTAGTACATGTCAAGTATCTATTTTGAAGTCTTGATCGATTTTGGGGGTTGGGAAGGATCAGGTGATGGTTTTGGGTGTGATTTGATTTTCGTCTAGAACATCAAAAATCCTTCAGGATGCTCCAAAATGACTCATCTATATCTATAATGATAGATCTTGATTAGGAGTATCTTTTTCTAGTACATGTCAAGTATCTATTTTGAAGTCTTGATCGATTTTGGGGGTTGGGAAGGATCAGGTGATGGTTTTGGGTGTGATTTGATTTTCGTCTAGAACATCAAAAATCCTTCAGGATGCTCCAAAATGACTCATCTATATCTATAATGATAGATCTTGATTAGGAGTATCTTTTTCTAGTACATGTCAAGTATCTATTTTGAAGTCTTGATCGATTTTGGGGGTTGGGAAGGATCAGGTGATGGTTTTGGGTGTGATTTGATTTTCGTCTAGAACATCAAAAATCCTTCAGGATGCTCCAAAATGACTCATCTATATCTATAATGATAGATCTTGATTAGGAGTATCTTTTTCTAGTACATGTCAAGTATCTATTTTGAAGTCTTGATCAATTTTGGGGGTTGGGAAGGATCAGGTGATGGTTTTGGGTGTGATTTGATTTTCGTCTAGAACATCAAAAATCCTTCAGGATGCTCCAAAATGACTCATCTATATCTATAATGATAGATCTTGATTAGGAGTATCTTTTTCTAGTACATGTCAAGTATCTATTTTGAAGTCTTGATCGATTTTGGGGGTTGGGAAGGATCAGGTGATGGTTTTGGGTGCGATTTGATTTTGGTCTAGAACATCAAAAATCCTTCAGGATGCTCCAAAATGACTCATCTATATCTTTAATGATAGATCTTGATTAGGAGTATCTTTTTCTAGTACATGTCAAGTATCTATTTTGAAGTCTTGATCGATTTTGGGGGTTGGGAAGGATCAGGTGATGGTTTTGGGTGTGATTTGATTTTCGTCTAGAACATCAAAAATCCTTCAGGATGCTCCAAAATGACTCATCTATATCTATAATGATAGATCTTGATTAGGAGTATCTTTTTCTAGTACATGTCAAGTATCTATTTTGAAGTCTTGATCGATTTTGGGGGTTGGGAAGGATCAGGTGATGGTTTTGGGTGTGATTTGATTTTCGTCTAGAACATCAAAAATCCTTCAGGATGCTCCAAAATGACTCATCTATATCTATAATGATAGATCTTGATTAGGAGTATCTTTTTCTAGTACATGTCAAGTATCTATTTTGAAGTCTTGATCGATTTTGGGGGTTGGGAAGGATCAGGTGATGGTTTTGGGTGTGATTTGATTTTCGTCTAGAACATCAAAAATCCTTCAGGATGCTCCAAAATGACTCATCTATATCTATAATGATAGATCTTGATTAGGAGTATCTTTTTCTAGTACATGTCAAGTATCTATTTTAAAGTCTTGATCGATTTTGGGGGTTGGGAAGGATCAGGTGATGGTTTTGGGTGTGATTTGATTTTCGTCTAGAACATCAAAAATCCTTCAGGATGCTCCAAAATGACTCATCTATATCTATAATGATAGATCTTGATTAGGAGTATCTTTTTCTAGTACATGTCAAGTATCTATTTTGAAGTCTTGATCGATTTTGGGGGTTGGGAAGGATCAGGTGATGGTTTTGGGTGTGATTTGATTTTCGTCTAGAACATCAAAAATCCTTCAGGATGCTCCAAAATGACTCATCTATATCTATAATGATAGATCTTGATTAGGAGTATCTTTTTCTAGTACATGTCAAGTATCTATTTTGAAGTCTTGATCGATTTTGGGGGTTGGGAAGGATCAGGTGATGGTTTTGGGTGTGATTTGATTTTCGTCTAGAACATCAAAAATCCTTCAGGATGCTCCAAAATGACTCATCTATATCTATAATGATAGATCTTGATTAGGAGTATCTTTTTCTAGTACATGTCAAGTATCTATTTTGAAGTCTTGATCGTTTTTGGGGGTTGGGAAGGATCAGGTGATGGTTTTGGGTGTGATTTGATTTTCGTCTAGAACATCAAAAATCCTTCAGGATGCTCCAAAATGACTTATCTATATCTATAATGATAGATCTTGATTAGGAGTATCTTTTTCTAGTACATGTCAAGTATCTATTTTGAAGTCTTGATCGATTTTGGGGGTTGGGAAGGATCAGGTGATGGTTTTGGGTGTGATTTGATTTTCGTCTAGAACATCAAAAATCCTTCAGGATGCTCCAAAATGACTCATCTATATCTATAATGATAGATCTTGATTAGGAGTATCTTTTTCTAGTACATGTCAAGTATCTATTTTGAAGTCTTGATCAATTTTGGGGGTTGGGAAGGATCAGGTGATGGTTTTGGGTGTGATTTGATTTTCGTCTAGAACATCAAAAATCCTTCAGGATGCTCCAAAATGACTCATCTATATCTATAATGATAGATCTTGATTAGGAGTATCTTTTTCTAGTACATGTCAAGTATCTATTTTGAAGTCTTGATCGATTTTGGGGGTTGGGAAGGATCAGGTGATGGTTTTGGGTGTGATTTGATTTTGGTCTAGAACATCAAAAATCCTTCAGGATGCTCCAAAATGACTCATCTATATCTATAATGATAGATCTTGATTAGGAGTATCTTTTTCTAGTACATGTCAAGTATCTATTTTGAAGTCTTGATCGATTTTGGGGGTTGGGAAGGATCAGGTGATGGTTTTGGGTGTGATTTGATTTTCGTCTAGAACATCAAAAATCCTTCAGGATGCTCCAAAATGACTCATCTATATCTATAATGATAGATCTTGATTAGGAGTATCTTTTTCTAGTACATGTCAAGTATCTATTTTGAAGTCTTGATCGATTTTGGGGGTTGGGAAGGATGAGGTGATGGTTTTGGGTGTGATTTGATTTTCGTCTAGAACATCAAAAATCCTTCAGGATGCTCCAAAATGACTCATCTATATCTATAATGATAGATCTTGATTAGGAGTATCTTTTTCTAGTACATGTCAAGTATCTATTTTAAAGTCTTGATCGATTTTGGGGGTTGGGAAGGATCAGGTGATGGTTTTGGGTGTGATTTGATTTTCGTCTAGAACATCAAAAATCCTTCAGGATGCTCCAAAATGACTCATCTATATCTATAATGATAGATCTTGATTAGGAGTATCTTTTTCTAGTACATGTCAAGTATCTATTTTGAAGTCTTGATCGATTTTGGGGGTTGGGAAGGATCAGGTGATGGTTTTGGGTGTGATTTGATTTTCGTCTAGAACATCAAAAATCCTTCAGGATGCTCCAAAATGACTCATCTATATCTATAATGATAGATCTTGATTAGGAGTATCTTTTTCTAGTACATGTCAAGTATCTATTTTGAAGTCTTGATCGATTTTGGGGGTTGGGAAGGATCAGGTGATGGTTTTGGGTGTGATTTGATTTTCGTCTAGAACATCAAAAATCCTTCAGGATGCTCCAAAATGACTCATCTATATCTATAATGATAGATCTTGATTAGGAGTATCTTTTTCTAGTACATGTCAAGTATCTATTTTGAAGTCTTGATCGTTTTTGGGGGTTGGGAAGGATCAGGTGATGGTTTTGGGTGTGATTTGATTTTCGTCTAGAACATCAAAAATCCTTCAGGATGCTCCAAAATGACTCATCTATATCTATAATGATAGATCTTGATTAGGAGTATCTTTTTCTAGTACATGTCAAGTATCTATTTTGAAGTCTTGATCGATTTTGGGGGTTGGGAAGGATCAGGTGATGGTTTTGGGTGTGATTTGATTTTCGTCTAGAACATCAAAAATCCTTCAGGATGCTCCAAAATGACTCATCTATATCTATAATGATAGATCTTGATTAGGAGTATCTTTTTCTAGTACATGTTAAGTATCTATTTTGAAGTCTTGATCGATTTTGGGGGTTGGGAAGGATCAGGTGATGGTTTTGGGTGTGATTTGATTTTCGTCTAGAACATCAAAAATCCTTCAGGATGCTCCAAAATGACTCATCTATATCTATAATGATAGATCTTGATTAGGAGTATCTTTTTCTAGTACATGTCAAGTATCTATTTTGAAGTCTTGATCGATTTTGGGGGTTGGGAAGGATCAGGTGATGGTTTTGGGTGTGATTTGATTTTCGTCTAGAACATCAAAAATCCTTCAGGATGCTCCAAAACGACTCATCTATATCTATAATGATAGATCTTGATTAGGAGTATCTTTTTCTAGTACATGTCAAGTATCTATTTTGAAGTCTTGATCGATTTTGGGGGTTGGGAAGGATCAGGTGATGGTTTTGGGTGTGATTTGATTTTCGTCTAGAACATCAAAAATCCTTCAGGATGCTCCAAAATGACTCATCTATATCTATAATGATAGATCTTGATTAGGAGTATCTTTTTCTAGTACATGTCAAGTATCTATTTTGAAGTCTTGATCGATTTTGGGGGTTGGGAAGGATCAGGTGATGGTTTTGGGTGTGATTTGATTTTCGTCTAGAACATCAAAAATCCTTCAGGATGCTCCAAAATGACTCATCTATATCTATAATGATAGATCTTGATTAGGAGTATCTTTTTCTAGTACATGTCAAGTATCTATTTTGAAGTCTTGATCGATTTTGGGGGTTGGGAAGGATCAGGTGATGGTTTTGGGTGTGATTTGATTTTCGTCTAGAACATCAAAAATCCTTCAGGATGCCTAAAAATGACTCATCTATATCTATAATGATAGATCTTGATTAGGAGTATCTTTTTCTAGTACATGTCAAGTATCTATTTTGAAGTCTTGATCGATTTTGGGGGTTGGGAAGGATTAGGTGATGGTTTTGGGTGTGATTTGATTTTCGTCTAGAACATCAAAAATCCTTCAGGATGCTCCAAAATGACTCATCTATATCTTTGATGATAGATCTTGATTAGGAGTATCTTTTTCTAGTACATGTCAAGTATCTATTTTGAAGTCTTGATCGATTTTGGGGGTTGGGAAGGATCAGGTGATGGTTTTGGGTGTGATTTGATTTTCGTCTAGAACATCAAAAATCCTTCAGGATGCTCCAAAACGACTCATCTATATCTATAATGATAGATCTTGATTAGGAGTATCTTTTTCTAGTACATGTCAAGTATCTATTTTGAAGTCTTGATCGATTTTGGGGGTTGGGAAGGATCAGGTGATGGTTTTGGGTGTGATTTGATTTTCGTCTAGAACATCAAAAATCCTTCAGGATGCTCCAAAATGACTCATCTATATCTATAATGATAGATCTTGATTAGGAGTATCTTTTTCTAGTACATGTCAAGTATCTATTTTGAAGTCTTGATCGATTTTGGGGGTTGGGAAGGATCAGGTGATGGTTTTGGGTGTGATTTGATTTTCGTCTAGAACATCAAAAATCCTTCAGGATGCTCCAAAATGACTCATCTATATCTATAATGATAGATCTTGATTAGGAGTATCTTTTTCTAGTACATGTCAAGTATCTATTTTGAAGTCTTGATCGATTTTGGGGGTTGGGAAGGATCAGGTGATGGTTTTGGGTGTGATTTGATTTTCGTCTAGAACATCAAAAATCCTTCAGGATGCCTAAAAATGACTCATCTATATCTATAATGATAGATCTTGATTAGGAGTATCTTTTTCTAGTACATGTCAAGTATCTATTTTGAAGTCTTGATCGATTTTGGGGGTTGGGAAGGATTAGGTGATGGTTTTGGGTGTGATTTGATTTTCGTCTAGAACATCAAAAATCCTTCAGGATGCTCCAAAAAGACTCATCTATATCTTTGATGATAGATCTTGATTGGGAGTATCTTTTTCTAGTACATGTCAAGTATCTATTTTGAAGTCTTGATCGATTTTGGGGGTTGGGAAGGATCAGGTGATGGTTTTGGGTGTGATTTGATTTTCGTCTAGAACATCAAAAATCCTTCAGGATGCTCCAAAATGACTCATCTATATCTATAATGATAGATCTTGATTAGGAGTATCTTTTTCTAGTACATGTCAAGTATCTATTTTCAAGTCTTGATCGATTTTGGGGGTTGGGAAGGATCAGGTGATGGTTTTGGGTGTGATTTGATTTTCGTCTAGAACATCAAAAATCCTTCAGGATGCTCCAAAATGACTCATCTATATCTATAATGATAGATCTTGATTAGGAGTATCTTTTTCTAGTACATGTCAAGTATCTATTTTGAAGTCTTGATCGATTTTGGGGGTTGGGAAGGATCAGGTGATGGTTTTGGGTGTGATTTGATTTTCGTCTAGAACATCAAAAATCCTTCAGGATGCTCCAAAATGACTCATCTATATCTATAATGATAGATCTTGATTAGGAGTATCTTTTTCTAGTACATGTCAAGTATCTATTTTGAAGTCTTGATCGATTTTGGGGGTTGGGAAGGATCAGGTGATGGTTTTGGGTGTGATTTGATTTTCGTCTAGAACATCAAAAATCCTTCAGGATGCTCCAAAATGACTCATCTATATCTATAATGATAGATCTTGATTAGGAGTATCTTTTTCTAGTACATGTCAAGTATCTATTTTGAAGTCTTGATCGATTTTGGGGGTTGGGAAGGATCAGGTGATTGTTTTGGGTGTGATTTGATTTTCGTCTAGAACATCAAAAATCCTTCAGGATGCTCCAAAATGACTCATCTATATCTATAATGATAGATCTTGATTAGGAGTATCTTTTTCTAGTACATGTCAAGTATCTATTTTGAAGTCTTGATCGATTTTGGGGGTTGGGAAGGATCAGGTGATGGTTTTGGGTGTGATTTGATTTTCGTCTAGAACATCAAAAATCCTTCAGGATGCTCCAAAATGACTCATCTATATCTATAATGATAGATTTTGATTAGGAGTATCTTTTTCTAGTATATGTCAAGTATCTATTTTGAAGTCTTGATCGATTTTGGGGGTTGGGAAGGATCAGGTGATGGTTTTGGGTGTGATTTGATTTTCGTCTAGAACATCAAAAATCCTTCAGGATGCTCCAAAATGACTCATCTATATCTATAATGATAGATCTTGATTAGGAGTATCTTTTTCTAGTACATGTCAAGTATCTATTTTGAAGTCTTGATCGATTTTGGGGGTTGGGAAGGATCAGGTGATGGTTTTGGGTGTGATTTGATTTTCGTCTAGAACATCAAAAATCCTTCAGGATGCTCCAAAATGACTCATCTATATCTATAATGATAGATCTTGATTAGGAGTATCTTTTTCTAGTACATGTCAAGTATCTATTTTGAAGTCTTGATCGATTTTGGGGGTTGGGAAGGATCAGGTGATGGTTTTGGGTGTGATTTGATTTTCGTCTAGAACATCAAAAATCCTTCAGGATGCTCCAAAATGACTCATCTATATCTATAATGATAGATCTTGATTAGGAGTATCTTTTTCTAGTACATGTCAAGTATCTCTTTGGAAGTCTTGATCGATTTTGGGGGTTGGGAAGGATCAGGTGATGGTTTTGGGTGTGATTTGATTTTCGTCTAGAACATCAAAAATCCTTCAGGATGCTCCAAAATGACTCATCTATATCTATAATGATAGATCTTGATTAGGAGTATCTTTTTCTAGTACATGTCAAGTATCTATTTTGAAGTCTTGATCGATTTTGGGGGTTGGGAAGGATCAGGTGATGGTTTTGGATGTGATTTGATTTTCGCCTAGAACATCAAAAATCCTTCAGGATGCTCCAAAATGACTTATCTATATCTAAAATGATAGATCTTGATTAGGAGTATCTTTTTCTAGTACATGTCAAGTATCTATTTTGAAGTCTTGATCGATTTTGGGGGTTGGGAAGGATCAGGTGATGGTTTTGGGTGTGATTTGATTTTCGTCTAGAACATCAAAAATCCTTCAGGATGCTCCAAAATGACTCATCTATATCTATAATGATAGATCTTGATTAGGAGTATCTTTTTCTAGTACATGTCAAGTATCTATTTTGAAGTCTTGATCGATTTTGGGGGTTGGGAAGGATCAGGTGATGGTTTTGGGTGTGATTTGATTTTCGTCTAGAACATCAAAAATCCTTCAGGATGCTCCAAAATGACTCATCTGTATCTATAATGATAGATCTTGATTAGGAGTATCTTTTTCTAGTACATGTCAAGTATCTATTTTGAAGTCTTGATCGATTTTGGGGGTTGGGAAGGATCAGGTGATGGTTTTGGGTGTGATTTGATTTTCGTCTAGAACATCAAAAATCCTTCAGGATGCTCCAAAATGACTCATCTATATCTATAATGATAGATCTTGATTAGGAGTATCTTTTTCTAGTACATGTCAAGTATCTATTTTGAAGTCTTGATCGATTTTGGGGGTTGGGAAGGATCAGGTGATGGTTTTGGGTGTGATTTGATTTTCGTCTAGAACATCAAAAATCATTCAGGATGCTCCAAAATGACTCATCTACATCTATAATGATAGATCTTGATTAGGAGTATCTTTTTCTAGTACATGTCAAGTATCTTTTTTGAAGTCTTGATCGATTTTGGGGGTTGGGAAGGATCAGGTGATGGTTTTGGGTGTGATTTGATTTTCGTCTAGAACATCAAAAATCCTTCAGGATGCTCCAAAATGACTCATCTATATCTATAATGATAGATCTTGATTAGGAGTATCTTTTTCTAGTACATGTCAAGTATCTATTTTGAAGTCTTGATCGATTTTGGGGGTTGGGAAGGATCAGGTGATGGTTTTGGGTGTGATTTGATTTTCGTCTAGAACATCAAAAATCCTTCAGGATGCTCCAAAATGACTCATCTATATCTATAATGATAGATCTTGATTAGGAGTATCTTTTTCTAGTACATGTCAAGTATCTATTTTGAAGTCTTGATCGATTTTGGGGGTTGGGAAGGATCAGGTGATGGTTTTGGGTGTGATTTGATTTTCGTCTAGAACATCAAAAATCCTTCAGGATGCTCCAAAATGACTCATCTATATCTATAATGATAGATCTTGATTAGGAGTATCTTTTTCTAGTACATGTCAAGTATCTATTTTGAAGTCTTGATCGATTTTGGGGGTTGGGAAGGATCAGGTGATGGTTTTGGGTGTGATTTGATTTTCGTCTAGAACATCAAAAATCCTTCAGGATGCTCCAAAATGACTCATCTATATCTATAATGATAGATCTTGATTAGGAGTATCTTTTTCTAGTACATGTCAAGTATCTATTTTGAAGTCTTGATCGATTTTGGGGGTTGGGAAGGATCAGGTGATGGTTTTGGGTGTGATTTGATTTTCGTCTAGAACATCAAAAATCCTTCAGGATGCTCCAAAATGACTCATCTATATCTATAATGATAGATCTTGATTAGGAGTATCTTTTTCTAGTACATGTCAAGTATCTATTTTGAAGTCTTGATCGATTTTGGGGGTTGGGAAGGATCAGGTGATGGTTTTGGGTGTGATTTGATTTTCGTCTAGAACATCAAAAATCCTTCAGGATGCTCCAAAATGACTCATCTATATCTATAATGATAGATCTTGATTAGGAGTATCTTTTTCTAGTACATGTCAAGTATCTATTTTGAAGTCTTGATCGATTTTGGGGGTTGGGAAGGATCAGGTGATGGTTTTGGGTGTGATTTGATTTTCGTCTAGAACATCAAAAATCCTTCAGGATGCTCCAAAATGACTCATCTATATCTATAATGATAGATCTTGATTAGGAGTATCTTTTTCTAGTACATGTCAAGTATCTATTTTGAAGTCTTGATCGATTTTGGGGGTTGGGAAGGATCAGGTGATGGTTTTGGGTGTGATTTGATTTTCGTCTAGAACATCAAAAATCCTTCAGGATGCTCCAAAATGACTCATCTATATCTATAATGATAGATCTTGATTAGGAGTATCTTTTTCTAGTACATGTCAAGTATCTATTTTGAAGTCTTGATCGATTTTGGGGGTTGGGAAGGATAAGGTGATGGTTTTGGGTGTGATTTGATTTTCGTCTAGAATATCAAAAATCCTTCAGGATGCTCCAAAATGACTCATCTGTATCTATAATGATAGATCTTGATTAGGAGTATCTTTTTCTAGTATATGTCAAGTATCTATTTTGAAGTCTTGATCGATTTTGGGGGTTGGGAAGGATCAGGTGATGGTTTTGGGTGTGATTTGATTTTCGTCTAGAACATCAAAAATCCTTCAGGATGCTCCAAAATGACTCATCTATATCTATAATGATAGATCTTGATTAGGAGTATCTTTTTCTAGTACATGTCAAGTATCTATTTTGAAGTCTTGATCGATTTTGGGGGTTGGGAAGGATCAGGTGATGGTTTTGGGTGTGATTTGATTTTCGTCTAGAACATCAAAAATCCTTCAGGATGCTCCAAAATGACTCATCTATATCTATAATGATAGATCTTGATTAGGAGTATCTTTTTCTAGTACATGTCAAGTATCTATTTTGAAGTCTTGATCGATTTTGGGGGTTGGGAAGGATCAGGTGATGGTTTTGGGTGTGATTTGATTTTCGTCTAGAACATCAAAAATCCTTCAGGATGCTCCAAAATGACTCATCTATATCTATAATGATAGATCTTGATTAGGAGTATCTTTTTCTAGTATATGTCAAGTATCTATTTTGAAGTCTTGATCGATTTTGGGGGTTGGGAAGGATCAGGTGATGGTTTTGGGTGTGATTTGATTTTCGTCTAGAACATCAAAAATCCTTCAGGATGCTCCAAAATGACTCATCTATATCTATAATGATAGATCTTGATTAGGAGTATCTTTTTCTAGTACATGTCAAGTATCTATTTTGAAGTCTTGATCGATTTTGGGGGTTGGGAAGGATAAGGTGATGGTTTTGGGTGTGATTTGATTTTCGTCTAGAATATCAAAAATCCTTCAGGATGCTCCAAAATGACTCATCTATATCTATAATGATAGATCTTGATTAGGAGTATCTTTTTCTAGTACATGTCAAGTATCTATTTTGAAGTCTTGATCGATTTTGGGGGTTGGGAAGGATCAGGTGATGGTTTTGGGTGTGATTTGATTTTCGTCTAGAACATCAAAAATCCTTCAGGATGCTCCAAAATGACTCATCTATATCTATAATGATAGATCTTGATTAGGAGTATCTTTTTCTAGTACATGTCAAGTATCTATTTTGAAGTCTTGATCGATTTTGGGGGTTGGGAAGGATCAGGTGATGGTTTTGGGTGTGATTTGATTTTCGTCTAGAACATCAAAAATCCTTCAGGATGCTCCAAAATGACTCATCTATATCTATAATGATAGATCTTGATTAGGAGTATCTTTTTCTAGTACATGTCAAGTATCTATTTTGAAGTCTTGATCGATTTTGGGGGTTGGGAAGGATCAGGTGATGGTTTTGGGTGTGATTTGATTTTCGTCTAGAACATCAAAAATCCTTCAGGATGCTCCAAAATGACTCATCTATATCTATAATGATAGATCTTGATTAGGAGTATCTTTTTCTAGTACATGTCAAGTATCTATTTTGAAGTCTTGATCGATTTTGGGGGTTGGGAAGGATCAGGTGATGGTTTTGGGTGTGATTTGATTTTCGTCTAGAACATCAAAATCCTTCAGGATGCTCCAAAATGACTCATCTATATCTATAATGATAGATCTTGATTAGGAGTATCTTTTTCTAGTACATGTCAAGTATCTATTTTGAAGTCTTGATCGATTTTGGGGGTTGGGAAGGATAAGGTGATGGTTTTGGGTGTGATTTGATTTTCGTCTAGAACATCAAAAATCCTTCAGGATGCTCCAAAATGACTCATCTATATCTATAATGATAGATCTTGATTAGGAGTATCTTTTTCTAGTACATGTTAAGTATCTATTTTGAAGTCTTGATCGATTTTGGGGGTTGGGAAGGATCAGGTGATGGTTTTGGGTGTGATTTGATTTTCGTCTAGAACATCAAAAATCCTTCAGGATGCTCCAAAATGACTCATCTATATCTATAATGATGGATCTTGATTAGGAGTATCTTTTTCTAGTACATGTCAAGTATCTATTTTGAAGTCTTGATCGATTTTGGGGGTTGGGAAGGATCAGGTGATGGTTTTGGGTGTGATTTGATTTTCGTCTAGAACATCAAAAATCCTTCAGGATGCTCCAAAATGACTCATCTATATCTATAATGATAGATCTTGATTAGGAGTATCTTTTTCTAGTACATGTCAAGTATCTATTTTGAAGTCTTGATCGATTTTGGGGGTTGGGAAGGATCAGGTGATGGTTTTGGGTGTGATTTGATTTTCGTCTAGAACATCAAAAATCCTTCAGGATGCTCCAAAATGACTCATCTATATCTATAATGATAGATCTTGATTAGGAGTATCTTTTTCTAGTATATGTCAAGTATCTATTTTGAAGTCTTGATCGATTTTGGGGGTTGGGAAGGATCAGGTGATGGTTATGGGTGTGATTTGATTTTCGTCTAGAACATCAAAAATCCTTCAGGATGCTCCAAAATGACTCATCTATATCTATAATGATAGATCTTGATTAGGAGTATCTTTTTCTAGTACATGTCAAGTATCTATTTTGAAGTCTTGATCGATTTTGGGGGTTGGGAAGGATCAGGTGATGGTTTTGGGTGTGATTTGATTTTCGTCTAGAACATCAAAAATCCTTCAGGATGCTCCAAAATGACTCATCTATATCTATAATGATAGATCTTGATTAGGAGTATCTTTTTCTAGTACATGTCAAGTATCTATTTTGAAGTCTTGATCGATTTTGGGGGTTGGGAAGGATCAGGTGATGGTTTTGGGTGTGATTTGATTTTCGTCTAGAACATCAAAAATCCTTCAGGATGCTCCAAAATGACTCATCTATATCTATAATGATAGATCTTGATTAGGAGTATCTTTTTCTAGTACATGTCAAGTATCTATTTTGAAGTCTTGATCGATTTTGGGGGTTGGGAAGGATCAGGTGATGGTTTTGGGTGTGATTTGATTTTCGTCTAGAACATCAAAAATCCTTCAGGATGCTCCAAAATGACTCATCTATATCTATAATGATAGATCTTGATTAGGAGTATCTTTTTCTAGTATATGTCAAGTATCTATTTTGAAGTCTTGATCGATTTTGGGGGTTGGGAAGGATCAGGTGATGGTTTTGGGTGTGATTTGATTTTCGTCTAGAACATCAAAAATCCTTCAGGATGCTCCAAAATGACTCATCTATATCTATAATGATAGATCTTGATTAGGAGTATCTTTTTCTAGTACATGTCAAGTATCTATTTTGAAGTCTTGATCGATTTTGGGGGTTGGGAAGGATAAGGTGATGGTTTTGGGTGTGATTTGATTTTCGTCTAGAACATCAAAAATCCTTCAGGATGCTCCAAAATGACTCATCTATATCTATAATGATAGATCTTGATTAGGAGTATCTTTTTCTAGTCAAGTATCTATTTTGAAGTCTTGATCGATTTTGGGGGTTGGGAAGGATCAGGTGATGGTTTTGGGTGTGATTTGATTTTCGTCTAGAACATCAAAAATCCTTCAGGATGCTCCAAAATGACTCATCTATATCTATAATGATAGATCTTGATTAGGAGTATCTTTTTCTAGTACATGTCAAGTATCTATTTTGAAGTCTTGATCGATTTTGGGGGTTGGGAAGGATCAGGTGATGGTTTTGGGTGTGATTTGATTTCGTCTAGAACATCAAAAATCCTTCAGGATGCTCCAAAATGACTCATCTATATCTATAATGATAGATCTTGATTAGGAGTATCTTTTTCTAGTACATGTCAAGTATCTATTTTGAAGTCTTGATCGATTTTGGGGGTTGGGAAGGATCAGGTGATGGTTTTGGGTGTGATTTGATTTTCGTCTAGAACATCAAAAATCCTTCAGGATGCTCCAAAATGACTCATCTATATCTATAATGATAGATCTTGATTAGGAGTATCTTTTTCTGGTACATGTCAAGTATCTATTTTGAAGTCTTGATCGATTTTGGGGGTTGGGAAGGATCAGGTGATGGTTTTGGGTGTGATTTGATTTTCGTCTAGAACATCAAAAATCCTTCAGGATGCTCCAAAATGACTCATCTATATCTATAATGATAGATCTTGATTAGGAGTATC
Organism: Eupeodes corollae; assembly: GCF_945859685.1. Classification (NCBI taxonomy): domain Eukaryota; kingdom Metazoa; phylum Arthropoda; class Insecta; order Diptera; family Syrphidae; genus Eupeodes; species Eupeodes corollae. The sequence continues at coordinate 44,578 of NW_026605896.1, forward strand.
TTTTTCTAGTACATGTCAAGTATCTATTTTGAAGTCTTGATCGATTTTGGGGGTTGGGAAGGATCAGGTGATGGTTTTGGGTGTGATTTGATTTTCGTCTAGAACATCAAAAATCCTTTAGTATGCTCCAAAATGACTCATCTATATCTATAATGATAGATCTTGATTAGGAGTATCTTTTTCTAGTACATGTCAAGTATCTATTTTGAAGTCTTGATCGATTTTGGGGGTTGGGAAGGATCAGGTGATGGTTTTGGGTGTGATTTGATTTTCGTCTAGAACATCAAAAATCCTTCAGGATGCTCCAAAATGACTCATCTATATCTATAATGATAGATCTTGATTAGGAGTATCTTTTTCTAGTACATGTCAAGTATCTATTTTGAAGTCTTGATCGATTTTGGGGGTTGGGAAGGATCAGGTGATGGTTTTGGGTGTGATTTGATTTTCGTCTAGAACATCAAAAATCCTTCAGGATGCTCCAAAATGACTCATCTATATCTATAATGATAGATCTTGATTAGGAGTATCTTTTTCTAGTACATGTCAAGTATCTATTTTGAAGTCTTGATCGATTTTGGGGGTTGGGAAGGATCAGGTGATGGTTTTGGGTGTGATTTGATTTTCGTCTAGAACATCAAAAATCCTTCAGGATGCTCCAAAATGACTCATCTATATCTATAATGATAGATCTTGATTAGGAGTATCTTTTTCTAGTACATGTCAAGTATCTATTTTGAAGTCTTGATCGATTTTGGGGGTTGGGAAGGATCAGGTGATGGTTTTGAGTGTGATTTGATTTTCGTCTAGAACATCAAAAATCCTTCAGGATGCTCCAAAGTGACTCATCTATATCTATAATGATAGATCTTGATTAGGAGTATCTTTTTCTAGTACATGTCAAGTATCTATTTTGAAGTCTTGATCGATTTTGGGGGTTGGGAAGGATCAGGTGATGGTTTTGGGTGTGATTTGATTTTCGTCTAGAACATCAAAAATCCTTCAGGATGCTCCAAAATGACTCATCTATATCTATAATGATAGATCTTGATTAGGAGTATCTTTTTCTAGTACATGTCAAGTATCTATTTTGAAGTCTTGATCGATTTTGGGGGTTGGGAAGGATCAGGTGATGGTTTTGGGTGTGATTTGATTTTCGTCTAGAACATCAAAAATCCTTCAGGATGCTCCAAAATGACTCATCTATATCTATAATGATAGATCTTGATTAGGAGTATCTTTTTCTAGTACATGTCAAGTATCTACTTTGAAGTCTTGATATTTTGGGGGTTGGGAAGGATCAGGTGATGGTTTTGGGTGTGATTTGATTTTCGTCTAGAACATCAAAAATCCTTCAGGATGCTCCAAAATGACTCATCTATATCTATAATGATAGATCTTGATTAGGAGTATCTTTTTCTAGTACATGTCAAGTATCTATTTTGAAGTCTTGATCGATTTTGGGGGTTGGGAAGGATCAGGTGATGGTTTTGGGTGTGATTTGATTTTCGTCTAAACATCAAAAATCCTTCAGGATGCTCCAAAATGACTCATCTATATCTATAATGATAGATCTTGATTAGGAGTATCTTTTTCTAGTACATGTCAAGTATCTATTTTGAAGTCTTGATCGATTTTGGGGGTTGGGAAGGATCAGGTGATGGTTTTGGGTGTGATTTGATTTTCGTCTAGAACATCAAAAATCCTTCAGGATGCTCCAAAATGACTCATCTATATCTATAATGATAGATCTTGATTAGGAGTATCTTTTTCTAGTACATGTCAAGTATCTATTTTGAAGTCTTGATCGATTTTGGGGGTTGGGAAGGATCAGGTGATGGTTTTGGGTGTGATTTGATTTTCGTCTAGATCATCAAAAATCCTTCAGGATGCTCCAAAATGACTCATCTATATCTATAATGATAGATCTTGATTAGGAGTATCTTTTTCTAGTACATGTCAAGTATCTATTTTGAAGTCTTGATCGATTTTGGGGGTTGGGAAGGATCAGTTGATGGTTTTGGGTGTGATTTGATTTTCGTCTAGAACATCAAAAATCCTTCAGGATGCTCCAAAATGACTCATCTATATCTATAATGATAGATCTTGATTAGGAGTATCTTTTTCTAGTACATGTCAAGTATCTATTTTGAAGTCTTGATCGATTTTGGGGGTTGGGAAGGATCAGGTGATGGTTTTGGGTGTGATTTGATTTTCGTCTAGAACATCAAAAATCCTTCAGGATGCTCCAAAATGACTTATCTATATCTATAATGATAGATCTTGATTAGGAGTATCTTTTTCTAGTATATGTCAAGTATCTATTTTGAAGTCTTGATCGATTTTGGGGGTTGGGAAGGATCAGGTGATGGTTTTGGGTGTGATTTGATTTTCGTCTAGAACATCAAAAATCCTTCAGGATGCTCCAAAATGACTCATCTATATCTATAATGATAGATCTTGATTAGGAGTATCTTTTTCTAGTACATGTCAAGTATCTATTTTGAAGTCTTGATCGATTTTGGGGGTTGGGAAGGATAAGGTGATGGTTTTGGGTGTGATTTGATTTTCGTCTAGAACATCAAAAATCCTTCAGGATGCTCCAAAATGACTCATCTATATCTATAATGATAGATCTTGATTAGGAGTATCTTTTTCTAGTACATGTCAAGTATCTATTTTGAAGTCTTGATCGATTTTGGGGGTTGGGAAGGATCAGGTGATGGTTTTGGGTGTGATTTGATTTTCGTCTAGAACATCAAAAATCCTTCAGGATGCTCCAAAATGACTCATCTATATCTATAATGATAGATCTTGATTAGGAGTATCTTTTTCTAGTACATGTCAAGTATCTATTTTGAAGTCTTGATCGATTTTGGGGGTTGGGAAGGATCAGGTGATGGTTTTGGGTGTGATTTGATTTTCGTCTAGAACATCAAAAATCCTTCAGGATGCTCCAAAATGACTCATCTATATCTATAATGATAGATCTTGATTAGGAGTATCTTTTTCTAGTACATGTCAAGTATCTATTTTGAAGTCTTGATCGATTTTGGGGGTTGGGAAGGATCAGGTGATGGTTTTGGGTGTGATTTGATTTTCGTCTAGAACATCAAAAATCCTTCAGGATGCTCCAAAATGACTCATCTATATCTATAATGATAGATCTTGATTAGGAGTATCTTTTTCTAGTACATGTCAAGTATCTATTTTGAAGTCTTGATCGATTTTGGGGGTTGGGAAGGATCAGGTGATGGTTTTGGGTGTGATTTGATTTTCGTCTAGAACATCAAAAATCCTTCAGGATGCTCCAAAATGACTCATCTATATCTATAATGATAGATCTTGATTAGGAGTATCTTTTTCTGGTACATGTCAAGTATCTATTTTGAAGTCTTGATCGATTTTGGGGGTTGGGAAGGATCAGGTGATGGTTTTGGGTGTGATTTGATTTTCGTCTAGAACATCAAAAATCCTTCAGGATGCTCCAAAAATGACTCATCTATATCTATAATGATAGATCTTGATTAGGAGTATCTTTTTCTAGTACATGTCAAGTATCTATTTTGAAGTCTTGATCGATTTTGGGGGTTGGGAAGGATCAGTTGATGGTTTTGGGTGTGATTTGATTTTCGTCTAGACATCAAAAATCCTTCAGGATGCTCCAAAATGACTCATCTAATATCTATAATGATAGATCTTGATTAGGAGTATCTTTTTCTAGTACATGTCAAGTATCTATTTTGAAGTCTTGATCGATTTTGGGGGTTGGGAAGGATCAGGTGATGGTTTTGGGTGTGATTTGATTTTCGTCTAGAACATCAAAAATCCTTCAGGATGCTCCAAAATGACTCATCTATATCTATAATGATAGATCTTGATTAGGAGTATCTTTTTCTAGTATATGTCAAGTATCTATTTTGAAGTCTTGATCGATTTTGGGGGTTGGGGAGGATCAGGTGATGGTTTTGGGTGTGATTTGATTTTCGTCTAGAACATCAAAATCCTTCAGGATGCTCCAAAATGACTCATCTATATCTATAATGATAGATCTTGATTAGGAGTATCTTTTTCTAGTACATGTCAAGTATCTATTTTGAAGTCTTGATCGATTTTGGGGGTTGGGAAGGATAAGGTGATGGTTTTGGGTGTGATTTGATTTTCGTCTAGAACATCAAAAATCCTTCAGGATGCTCCAAAATGACTCATCTATATCTATAATGATAGATCTTGATTAGGAGTATCTTTTTCTAGTACATGTCAAGTATCTATTTTGAAGTCTTGATCGATTTTGGGGGTTGGGAAGGATCAGGTGATGGTTTTGGGTGTGATTTGATTTTCGTC